>NW_026622050.1:0-19435 GCF_003711565.1 Takifugu flavidus | reverse complement strand
GGGACGTTTGTGTCTTGGACTGGGCCCAGCGACGGCCTGAACTGGTGGTTCTGGTATTTACAAGATCTCTGAATGCTGGTGTCCAACAGCACGTTTGCTTGTTCTGTCTTTGGGTTCCGTTGGATCGAGAGCGTTCCGCTCGTGTCTGCATCCTCGTGTTTGGTCCATCCAGGGGGACAAGGAGCGGCGATAGAAACCTCCACAAAGAATCGAGCTGGATGCGTTGCCCTCTTCCCCTTCAGGACTGGGTTTGTTTTAGTGGGGGCCGACAGAAGATGGATTCGCTCATTACCGTGGCCGTGCATGCCGATGAGTGAGACCTGGGGAAATCAATAAGTCCTGGAGAGGAGCGTGAGGGCCATACAAATGCACGTCCAAGCCCAGGTGAGGAACGCCGCTGAGATACGCAGGGACAATTCCCATTCTCTCCTCTTTATATGAATTATGAGACAGTTGCTTAGAAAATTACCATGTTAATTAACTGCAAATAGCCTCCTTTTGTCTTCTGTGTTTTGCATAATAACCTCATTTCAACCTGTCTGCAGTGAGTTGAAGTCGAAGCCTTTCTCAACACAATAACGCCTTAATTGTGAGGCTCCACAGAAGGATCAAAGCTTTTGTGGCTTTGCAGGGTTTGACTCCGTCCTTTAAAGAATGGTTGGAAAGGCTGTCGGCTTTAGTAAAAGGCCTCTCAGCACTCAACCCTTTTCTTTTGTTGTGATAGTCTGAGAAAGTGAGAAAATTGTTAGTGAGAAAATTGGCTAAAAGTGAAAAGTTGCTATGTAAACCCTGGCAGAATAGATGTTTAACATCATGTTTGAGGATCAGAAATTGGATGATCATTTGTGCACCGTTAGAGAATTTGTGTTTTTTAACAAACAACAGCTTCAGTTTTCAGTTGTGATTCAGAGACTCTGGAACTGGATGATGATCTGGATCTGGATGAAGGAAAGATCGGAAATCAGTCAAGAGACCAACGGAAAACCGCCAAACACAAACCCATAATATGAAGCTTCAGCATTTCATTCAGTGATGAGCAACATTACATCCATGCAAGACAACAACACGGTAAAAACCAGACTAAAGGTGGTGGCGATGCAGCGGCGTGCAACATCTCCCTCGTGTGTGCAGGAGTGTAAACTCACAGGACTAACTGAATACACACCAACACACTCTGTGAGTCTGAGGCCATTTGATACAGACTCAAGTCCCCGGATCCTTGACAGCAGGCAGCAGTTTTAAGGATTTATTCCAAGAATTGACTTCCAATGTGTCAGAATATTTTCAGCATGGCTGTTTTTCTCTGGCTTCCCTCCTGATATTTCTCTTTCTTTCTGCCTGAAACTAGCGACTTCCATGCAAGCTTATTTATTGTGGCTTCAACAAGTCAGCACCAGCTTATATTTCACACCCCAAAGCTCATCACAGGCGCTGGAACCCTCCAAAAACACGTTCCAAGCGCCAGCTTCTATCCCGTCCCTCTGCAGCTGAAAAGATTCGGATCCGTTGCATAAACGTCCATAAAACCCTCCAGTGGATCCCACAACAATAGGATGCCTGAGGTTCCACGTGTCAGGCCAACGCAGAGGCTGGAACAGGCAAAGAGAGAGCAGTAATTGAAAAGAGAGAGTGGCCCCTCTCAGAGCCGCTCTCTTGTGTCATCACAAAAGCAGCCCCTGGAGCTTTCAGCTGCAGGGAAGCAGCCACGGTCGCTCGCCACGTAGAGAGCCTCTGTTTACATTACGGCGGGTAGAAACGTCTTCTATATTACGCACCGCTCTCATCGCTATTGCTCAGCAACATATATTGTATCACGTGTGCTGCCTGCACACAATTCCATTTCTAGCTCCGTGCTTCATCACCTCGATAACTCTTGATAACAGCCTTCGGTACAGGAGAGGCTTTATGCTAGTGGTGTGTGTGTGGTGTGTGTGTGTGTGTGTGTGTGTGTGTGTGTGTGTGTGTGTGTGTGTGTGGTGTGTGTGTGTGTGTGTGTGTGTGTGTGCAGCTCCAGGTTATTTTGATACAACACAGATTAAGACTATCTTTTATCCCTCTGCTTTTAGTCAGTATTGATCGTTTATGTTGAGGTGAAATCAGTACGTTTAAATGTGTGAGAACACGATCAGTGATGCAGATTTAACCATAAATTTGATCTGGTTCAACAATAACGTCGCCGTTATTAAAAACCAGTAAAGAAAGAGCAGCTCTAAGTGCACCAGCACTTGAGGCTGGAGGGTCGAACCCCTGATGAGCGTCGTGATGGGAGGCTCTCAAGGGCGAAACCAAACACAGACAATCGGGCTCCGTCTTCGCTGCTTTGATTGTGCTGAGGAAAAGCTGATCAGAGCAGAAACATTATTTTATATTTGCAGGATATGAAGAGTTGAGCGTCTGACAGCAGCAGACAGGAGCTAAAGTGGGTCTCAACCTTCTAACCCGCCAGCGCGCGTCACGGAGAGGAACCGTTAGGAGGGTTAAACGTGTCAGGGAGGACCTGACGTGACCTCCCATCTCCCCCAGAACTGCAGCGTCACCCTGGTCAACTTCCTCTGTTCAAACTCTGACACTGAGAACCTGCTTTTAATTCATGGGAATATTAGAACGGGATCATCTGAGCCTTTTCTCCGGGCTCAGACGGGTTTTGGATGCTCCTCAGCTCTGTTTTCTTGCCATCGTCGGAGCTGTGAGCATCGGTCTGTTGACTTTACTTTAGCATTGAAGGTTTCCATGAGAACACAAGCGACCAGAACAGAAATGATTGGAGGGCTTTGCAAAACAGGATCCAGTTGGAGTGGATTGCAGTTAAACACTGTATTTTAAAAGCATTTTTTGCAAATGAATGGTCATTTTTTCACGAGTGTAAACCAGTAACACAGTGATTTTAATGTTTGCTGGGAATCACAGCTGGGATAATAGTTGCTGTTCTTCTCAGAATGGCACTTTTCTCTCCGACAACATCGGGAATTCTTTGCGAGCTAATTATGATAGAGATAACTCGTTGCCTCCTGGAGCTGGTGGCTGATATGAATTTGAAATTTTGGGCGAATTGATTGCATTTTGTGCTGCTGTCATGCTTGTGGTGAGACGTCTTCGTTACTGGAAACGCGTCTCCCCACTGAGCTGTCACACCACTTGAACGGTGCAATATACCGACGATGTTCTGCTGCTCTCGTGTTAATAGATTTCCAATGTGAAAGCAGCACTCGCCCCTCCCCATCTGCTACAATTCTCTTTGAATCCCAATCTATCTCTCCAAATAAACCAACCTGCTGGGTTCCTATCGCCCATTTTTTTCTTTCCAGTGAAATTATGTAATGACTGCCAGAAACAATTGGAAAGAGACTGGAGTGATCCTTCATTGAATATCATTATCATAACCTTGAAAGACCTTCAGTGGCCCAGACGTGGGAGTCGTTGGGGCCTCTCACCCATAAATGAGCATCTAGCGCCCCCTATGCGTCATTTTTATAACATTGCCGTGATGGGAGATATTTGCACACCGATAAAGACTTGATCATTAATCTCGAGTGAGTGTATTAGATAAAAATACCTCCTTGTCATTGTTATGGATACAGAGTTGAAATGAGCTTGCCTAATTGACTTCCAGCAAAAAATCTGGCCCATGTCTGTGGCGGAAAAGCGTCTTAAAAAACTTAAACGCTGCAGGAAATACAATGATTCTGTTGAGATCATTAAATACCTTTTTATTCCCACAATAAACACATTCAATAATAATAATAGAGGAGAGCCCCGGACACAAAATGCGTTTAGATACATTGATGTAGTCGAAAATGAAGACATTTAAAACGTGTCACATGAGGTTGTCGTCCACATCTTTTTTCTTGATTTTCACTCCAGTAAATAAACAAGAAATAATATAAAATAACGGTGGTGTTTTATTTTGAAAATCCCAAACTCCTCCCACTACTTCCGTGTTTGCGTCACGGTTACTGCCGCATGATAAAACATAGAAGACCGTCTTAGCTTCTGTTTTGAGATAAATAGTCATGTCTTTGGAAGTGGAATCCGCGGAGTAAGTATCCCAAATTATAGAAAAATTAAAGGCTTCTGTTTTTGTAATATATTGGTCCCAATAATCACATATTTGTCTTTTCTGTCGACTAGGCCTTTGTCGCCTGCCATTCAGTAGCGTTAGCATGCTAAGCTAAGAGTTAGTTAGCAAAGTGAGAGACCGTTTATTTTCTTATGTACACGTGTACATAAGCATTGGTTAAGACTACTTAATCGCGCTGGTATCATCCCGATGCTGAGTTACTGTGTTGTTACCGTGAAGTCTGAAGTTAGACGCTAGCGTTAGCATTAGCGCCAGTATGCGTTGAAGCTGCAAACAGCGAAGCTGCAGCCGAACTGTCCTGAAGCGTCTGTATTCATTTTCCACAGCGTGATACGTCTGATCATGCAGTATTTGAAGGAGAACAATCTGCAAAGGACTCTGGCCACCCTGCAGGAGGAGACCACCGTTTCTCTGAATACTGTGGACAGTATAGAGAGCTTCGTTGCGGACATTAACAGCGGCCACTGGGACACAGTCCTGCAAGCTATCCAGTCCCTCAAGCTGCCAGATAAAACCCTGATAGACCTTTATGAGCAGGTGAGATGTGCGTGCATGGAGCAAATCCCTCAAGAAACATGAGTGAGGAAAGATTAGCGTCGTCCTTTGGTTTGCTTTGACGTGCAGGATTCAGGATGGTCCAAAACTTGTGAATTTCATTTCTTTGCTTGTTCTTCTGAGCAGGTGGTTCTGGAGCTGATCGAGCTAAGAGAGTTGGGTGCGGCCCGTTCCCTCCTCAGACAGACTGACCCCATGATCATGCTGAAACAGACCCAGCCAGAGAGATACATCCATCTGGAGAACCTACTGGCCCGTTCTTACTTTGACCCGCGAGAGGTGAGGACCAGTCCGTCTCGGGCCAGCTGGCGGCGGTAGTTTATATTAAATGTGACCATCATTTTCTACACCTAAAATCCTTCTGATAACTATATCAGCTTAGTAGCGGTTCTGCATCTAACAATAGTCAAATGTTGAAAGTTTAATTGAGTTTTCTAGTAATAGAATGATGAAGGTCGCCTCCTCAGCTCAAGGTTGGACCTCAGCGACGATACAGTCGCTGCGTTTCCGAATCTCCGTACTCGGTTTTGGGTCGTTTTGCTCTAGTCAAGGAACTTGAGCTGTCTAAAGAGCCGTAAACGTCCCCGCAGGCGTACCCCGATGGCAGCAGTAGCAGTAAAGAGACGTCGCGCCGCCATCGCTCAGGCCCTGGCGGGGGAGGTCAGCGTGGTGCCACCCTCTCGTCTGATGGCCCTGTTGGGTCAGGTAGGTGATGGAGACGAGTGGACGCGGGGCTCGTGTTGCATGACCGTGGCTGTCCTCGTCTCACTGTCTTGTCCTTCAGTCTCTGAAGTGGCAGCAGCATCAGGGTCTCCTCCCACCAGGAACCACCATCGACTTGTTCAGGGGCAAAGCTGCCGTCAAAGACGTGGAGGAGGAGCGTTTCCCCACCCAGCTCAGCAGACAAATCAAGGTTCTTGTGTCCAATGGACTGCCTCACTGCTCCACACAGTGATCTGGATCTTCTGACGGTTCTGTCTCTGCCTCTCCTGAACAGTTTGGACAGAAGTCTCATGTGGAGTGTTCCCGATTCTCCCCCGATGGTCAGTATCTGGTCACCGGTTCTGTCGACGGCTTCATCGAGGTGTGGAACTTCACCACTGGGAAAATCAGAAAGGTAAAGACGCAGATCAGGAGGTGTGACGTTCCAGGAACCCGAGTGATCCAAAACGTCGCCGCGCTCCGTTTGTTCCCAGGATCTGAAGTATCAGGCTCAGGACAACTTCATGATGATGGACGACGCCGTGCTGTGCATGTGCTTCAGCCGGGACACGGAGATGTTGGCCACCGGAGCCCAGGATGGGAAGATCAAGGTCAGCCGTCGATGTTCTCGGGCTCACTTCAGCTAACGTGGGCTGAAAAATGTCGTCGTTTCTGGATTTATAAGAATGAAACGCTCGCATTAAAACGCAACGCTGAAATTCTAGGTGACGCTAAATGGTGCCTCATTCTGTTGCTCGGCATTAACGAAAAGGCTGCTGTGTGTTCAGGTGTGGAAGATCCAGAGTGGTCAGTGTCTGAGGAGGTTTGAACGTGCCCACAGCAAAGGAGTGACGTGCGTCAGCTTCTGTAAAGACAGCAGTCAGCTCCTCAGCACCTCCTTCGACCAGACAATCAGGTGACCTCCTCCTCCTTCATTCAGTCCTGTAGAAAACGGCTCCAACAGTTTAATAAAAATGACCTTTTTCCGTCACATTTATTACTTCCTGATTTGACGCGTGTTGCTCCAACTGTTTTCCGAGGCAGAATTCACGGGTTGAAGTCGGGAAAGACTCTGAAGGAGTTCCGTGGCCACTCGTCGTTTGTGAACGAGGCCACCTTCACCCCCGACGGTCACCACGTCATCAGCGCTTCATCGGACGGGACCGTCAAGGTAAGGCGTTCGGCTTCGGCGCTTCCTCTTCTCGCCACGTTTCCCCGTCAAACCCGATGATGCGCGCGCGTGCCGAGCCTGACGCGTGTGTTCTGGTACCAGGTTTGGAACATGAAGACCACCGAGTGCACCAACACTTTCAAACCTCTGGGCACGTCGGCTGGCACCGACATCACGGTCAACAACATCCTCCTGCTGCCCAAGAACCCCGAACACTTTGTGGTGTGCAACCGCTCCAACACGGTGGTCATCATGAACATGCAGGGCCAGGTCAGTCCGCAGCCCGCGTCCCGGAACGTTGTTGGCCGGCGGCCTGCACGTCAGTGTGTTCTCCCTCTCTGTGCAGATCGTGAGGAGCTTCAGCTCCGGTAAAAGAGAAGGTGGCGACTTCGTGTGTTGCACGCTGTCCCCCCGTGGCGAGTGGATCTACTGCGTGGGAGAAGACTTTGTGCTCTACTGCTTCAGCACAGTCACCGGCAAGCTGGAGAGAACGCTCACGGTGCGTGGTTACCAGGGGAACCCAGGGGTGTAACACTGGTCTTCATGGCAGAACCTTCATTTTGAGACCAAATGTGTTTGTGCAGCGATGCTTTTGGCCACCAGGGGGCGTCTTGCGAACGCATCAGCATTCCTCTGAAGTCTAGATCTCGCTTTCCTCCTTGCAGGTGCACGAGAAGGACGTGATCGGCATCGCTCACCACCCCCACCAGAACCTCATCAGCACCTACAGCGAGGATGGTCTGCTGAAGCTGTGGAAGCCTTGAGATGTTCAAAACCCTGGGACATTTTCACACAGCGGCTGCTCTCCTGCCTTTAGACTCTGATGGCTTCTGTTTGTTTCACACCAGCGGGAAAATGTCGTTTTCCTTTGGAGGCAGAAGAGTCGTGCAACTTTGTTGTTCAGCGTCGTCAGAGTCGCGATGCGCTGCCAGATGTTGAGAATGAGTGGAGACATGAGCTGTGTCTTTCCTCTTTGTTTTTGTAAATAGATCTTTTTTTGATTTCATTTTTAACAAGACCTGGTTAAATGTCATGTTTCGATTTGCATCCTTTCACCTCAGAAAACCCAGCGAGTTTATTTGAATAAAAAGATTGCCAGACTTGAGAGGAGCAGGTGATTGAATGTGCAGCCGTGCCTGAGGTGACTGGGGTCAGTGGTGAACCAACTCAACCCCTCGTGGTTGTTGCTCCAGCAGAGGGAAGCGAGCCGAGGAACGTCGCCTCAACCAAACAAACATTGGCGGGTCCTGGAACCTTTCAAAATAAAAGCATCCGTTTGCCTTTTGGCTGCATGTGTGGCCCCAGTCCTGAACAGAACCGTGTAGAAGAGCTTCAGCCGTGTTAACGTAGCAATAAATGATGTGATTTAAAGCAGAAAAAACACGCAGGCTGCTTTAATGCAACTATTGAAGTGACAACACCCTCCTCCGTAACCATAACCTTTAATGTTAAAATCTGAGGGGAGGTTGTTTTGACAGTGCCGGCGCTGTCGGGGGCTGAGTGTTCAGTGTTGGAGCTTTCTGCAGGGGGGGGTCGCCATGGCTGGAGCTCTGCACCTCCTGCCCGTCTTTCTGCTCTGTGGATACTTCACTCTGGTTTCTACCAGGTCCGATGGGGACGTTCCTGCTGCACGTGCAGCTTTTAGCACGACTGGGAGTCTTTCCTCTGCTGGGACTGAGGCTCCCACCTCGGCTGATCATGATCGCACAGCCGGAAAACCTGGAAAAAGCCCCACAATTCCCCGACACCTGAGTGGTAAGTGAGCAGGAAAATCAGCAGCGCAGGTTTCTTTGAATTAGACTTCTTTATTCTACACATTCATTTACAGTGTCTTTACAAATGTGTGCTGAGTTAGTGGAGGATGTTCTCTGGGCTTCGTGTGTTTTCCTCTAAATAAAACACACACACACAGCAAATATTCATTCAGTCTGCGCTCAGAAGCTGTGCAGCTGCTGCCCCACAGATGTAAAGAACTTGGCGACGTGTCCCGTCTCCAGACTGAAAGATGGTTTGTGCTGCATCTCAATGATGGACTCTGTTGGTGTATCGCCTCATGCCAACGTTAATGTTCCACAATAATAATAATAAAGCCTTATATCCGTTTATTCTGGCAGAACATTGATACAGTTCATTGTTTTAAAAAAAAATATTGGTTCTATTTGGTTAATGATTCTAAAATGTCTCTTTTAATGCTACCAATATTTTGCTATCCCAGAAAAAGACCTCACAGTTAACAGTATTATTAAAATATCCTGAAAAGGTAAAAAAGTTCTGACTTGGATTCCTGCGTGTGGTGTCGCTAATGTGTGTAGAGCAGAGCTTCACCAGGAGCGTCACAAAGAGGACAAAAACCATCCAGAAGAAACGCGTCGGTGGGAAAACGACATTACCGAAGAAGAAGCCTCCAGTCCAACAGACAGCGAGCCAATCTGTGGACACACGTACGTGATGAGCCGGCCTCACAAGAGCCTCACGAGAGCCTCACAAGAGCCTCACGAGAGCTGCAAATAGTCTGAAACGCTTCCAAAGTTCACAGTGTCAACAGAGTTAACGTACCAAAATACCACATATGTCCCATATAGTCAAATATGAAGGACCCGCCGGACGCTCTGAGCCCAGAAACATGGGAAATATCACAACTACGTGCACTATTTTACAAATGCAGCTCTTGTTCACGTGTCTGTCTAATAATTCTGTTCCCATTGTTGTAAATGCTGCGTCGCTCATCAGCGGGTGTTGGGTCAGGACACGGTGAGGAATAAACCCAGTCGGCCGTGTGGTCACGGCTCATTAGATTCACTCCAGGCCCAACGAACCAGCTCCACTTCTGTAGTTCTGTTCAATAGCTCTCTTTCATTATTCAATTTATTTGATTTTTACAGTCATTGTGGGAAATACAAAAAACATCCAACAAAGGTGCTTTGATGCTTCTCGAGGGCCCCATCTTGACCTTCCTTTAGGAGGAGGGGGGCCACAGGAAGGAGGGAGGGAAACCTGAGCAGGGGCTGATCAAACATGCCGAATCCTCCAGGACCACCGAGTGTGTTCATGGTGTCTCTGGTGGTTGTCAGAAATGCCTCCGTCTCGCTTCAGCTCTGCAGAGACCCTGCAGGACCACCAGGCCCAGATGGGGGTTGGGGGATGGTTGGGTCACAATATGGTCTGAGGTCTGAAGGTGGGAAGAGGGACCTCCTACAGGTTTATTTCGGCTCTTCTTCAATATAAGAAGAAATCGCTCGAGTGATGGTGCAACACTCAAACCTTTTTTTTTTTTTCAAGTCTGATTATAAATCCTTCTCTGTTTTATCAAACTAAAACGACCGTTTTAGAATGTCCTCCTCTGGGTCTGGAGTCCTTACGGGTTAAAGACACCCAGCTGAGAGCGTCGTCCTACAAGCGGCGAGGTCTGGGCCCTCACCGCGGCAGACTCAACATCCAGGTATGGGCGCAGGTTGTTCACGCGCCGCAGGTGTGATCGCCACAGACAGAAGAGCCTCGTGCTGTTGTTGCAGTCCGGGGTGGAGGACGGCGATATCTACGACGGGGCCTGGTGCGCTCACCACAGGGACAAGCAGCAGTGGCTGGAGATCGACGCCCTGCGGCGACTGGCTTCACTGGGGTCATCCTGCAGGGTCGCAGCTCCATTTGGAGGTCAGCATCAATACTGTTGCCATAGAGACGTCCCATCAAAGGTAGTTCTTGTCTTCCACCCGCGTTGCCCTCCACAGGTGGTGGACATCAAAGCGCAACTGCACTTTCCTGTTACGCTGTTCATCATCTCGAGAATGTCCAGATGTGCACATCTGCCTGAAGGTCCTGACGATCATTGTGTTGCTTGTCCCGGCAGTTGGGACGTGGTCCACAGCTACAAGGTGCAGCTCAGCAACGACTCTTTGGTCTGGAAGCCGTGCATGAACGGGACAGAAGAGGCAGTGAGTGATGCTCTTCAACCTCTGGTGTCCTGCTCGCCAACTCATGGACGTGATCCCGAGTCTCTGCCGTTGTCCTAATTCCTCCATCCTCTCTGTGGGCTGCAGATCTTTGAAGGGAACCAGGATCCAGAGACGCCCGTTCTCTCCCTGTTCAACTCCACCGTGGCCCGGTACATCAGGATCAACCCGCAGACCTGGTACCAGAATGGGACGGAGGGTGACATCTGCCTGAGAGCCGAGGTATTAGGCTGCACGCTGCCAGGTAGGAAAGCACAGCACAGATGAAATATAGATACAGTATTATTAGCATTATAATTATTAGCTGCAGGCTGCTCACGCTCATTAAATGCTTTTATTCATTTATTACACCGTTCGCAGACCCAAACAACCTCTATCCATGGCAAACAGAACCACCGGGATCCAAGGATAAACTGGACTTTAGACATCACAACTACAAGGAGATGCGGAAGGTGCGAAGATGATTTTGGCTCGAGCTTTAGCGCTAAGACGGGGGGCCAGACCCGTCCCTGAGGGCCACAGCTTTGGAACCCTTTAACAGGAGCGAGACACCATCAGTAGTTTCAGACAAAACCTTTCAAAAACAGATGTAAATGCGTGAAAAAGAAAATATCTTGACTAAATCTGAGATGGGATGATTGTGAGCATCATTCAGGGGTTATTTGGTGCCACACTAGAGGTCTGTGCCAATGATTTCTAGATTTACAGCACATAAACTCTTGAAATGTTTTGTTTTTCCCAGCTGATGAGGTCAGTAAACCAGGCTTGTCCTGACGTCACTCGGATCTACAGCATCGGCAAGAGTTACAAGGGTTAAAAACTCTACGTCATGGAGATCTCTGACAACCCTGGAAAACACGAACTAGGTGAGACCCACCGGGGGGTCGCGGGGTTTTCCGTCCGTCTTCAACTTGCTCAAATCTTTAGTTGTTTTTATCCTGAACAATCTTTTCAATTGCTCAACAAGTGTGATACAAAAGGCAACTTTTGCATCAAACGTCATGCATTTAGCATCTGCTGAAACAAAGAGGAAAACATGCATTCGGCTGTATATTATATTATTTATGTATATAAAATCAAATGTCAATATAAAACATTTCAACATGTCATATCGAGACAAATTTAAAGATTCAAATTTTGTGCAGGACCAAGGCAGAAGGACTAAAACTAAAAGGTGACACTAGAGTTCATGTCAGAGGTTAAACTCTTCATCATAAACATTAGTGAAGAGGAGGTGTGAGATTTCAGAGGCGTCTGAGGAGTGTATGCAGACCAAACAGGAAGTGGGGCCACTGACGGGCTCAAGGAGGCTGACCTCAACAATGCAATCTAAGTCTGCATAAATATACCTGAATTCATTTAGTAGTTTAATGTTGCACTGCTTGGATTAGATTTTGTCTCGTTTAGGACTTTTACGACGGATCTGCTTTATCCCAAACTTTTATTTAAAACGATTCCACGCTTTCCCTCATTAATTCTCCAACTGTGCGTTGGCGCCCCCTGCAGGCGAACCAGAGTTCCGATATGTCGCGGGGATGCACGGAAACGAGGTGCTGGGCCGAGAGCTGCTGCTCAACCTGATGCAGTACCTGTGCCAGGAGTACAAACGTGGAGACCAGCGCATCACCCACCTCATCAAAGAAACACGCATCCACCTCCTGCCGTCTTTAAACCCAGACGGACACGAGATGGCCTTTAAAAAGGTGTGGCAGAACTTTTAACCTGACAAAAGCAGAGCAGCAAACCATGACCCGCTTTCTTCCACCTGCAGGGATCAGAGCTGGCAGGTTGGGCTCTGGGCCGTTACACCTACGAAGGAATCGACTTGAATCATAATTTCGCCGACCTCAACTCGGTGATGTGGACGGCCATTGAGCTGGAGACAGACCGGTCCAAACTTATCAACCACTACTTCCCCATCCCTGAGATGTACACATCTGAGGAAGCTTTTGTAAGACCACTGTTCAGACTGGTTTTCATCTCCTCCTCTACATCCTGTTGCTCCGATCATTCCAAGTCCACATCTCCAAATGTAGGTCGCCTCGGAGACCGCGCTGTCATCAGGTGGATGCAAAACATCCCATTCGTTCTCAGTGCCAACCTCCACGGAGGAGAGCTGGTGGTCACCTACCCGTACGACATGACGCGCGACTGGGCGCCTCGCGAGCACACGCCCACCCCTGACGAAAGCTTCTTCCGCTGGTTGGCCGCAGCATACGCCAGCACCAATCAGGTCACTTCCCTTTTCCCGAAACTCTGAAAGTGTGTCGAGGTCTAATCAACTATGGGTTAGGGTTAGGGTTATCACGTTATGATGTTTAACACACGGTTAGCTAAAGGAAGCATCCTTTGAGCACAGCATGTGCACTGAATGAGCATCGTTAACAGACTTCATCCCCAATAAAAGGCTACTTTAACGATTGTGCACGTCTCACCTTAACCAGGCGATGTCCAACCCAAACCGGCGGCCTTGCCACAACAATGACTTTCTCAAATACAACAACATCATCAACGGAGCCGACTGGCACAATGTACCAGGAAGTAAGAATCTTCTTCTTATCAGAACGGAGGCGGGACCCGGCCCAATTTAGAGCCCTTCATGTGAACACATGAAATCTAGTAAATGTCCCTTATTGTCTTCCTCCTGAAGGTATGAATGATTTCAGCTACCTGCACACCAACTGTTTCGAGGTGACAGTGGAGTTGTCCTGCGATAAGTTTCCACATGCCAGTGAGCTTCCTGTGGAGTGGGAGAACAACAGGGAGTCTCTGCTGGTGTACATGGAGCAGGTCTCTTTGCATCTTTTGGATGGCAGCACAATCGGCATGAATATTGTACCGTCCTGATCTGTTCATCCACGGTCCGACGGGATATGTCGCATTATTAATGACGAGTTTCACATCCAACAGCAAACCTCAGTGTCTGGTTCTTCAGGTGCACCGTGGAATTAAGGGAGTGGTCCGTGACAAGGACACAGACCACGGTATAGCAGGCGCGGTCATCGAAGTAGTAGAGGACATTGACCATCACATTAGATCAGGTACGGTGCATGTCTTACCTGGAATGGAGAAAATAAAGAACCTGACTGACGTCCTTGCTCTCTGCTCTCAGCTGCTGCTGGTGACTACTGGCGGTTGCTGAACCCCGGCGAGTATCGCGTCACGGCCTCCGCTGATGGCTACACGCCTTCTTCCCGCACTTGTCAAGTCATGTACGAACACCATCCCACAATCTGTGACTTTCGCCTCACCAAACTCCGAAAACAGAGGCTAACACAGGTGTTAAAGAAGGGCGAGAAACTGCGCATAACATGCAGCTCCGGCTGCGACAATTGCGCAACCGCAAACAGCGCGTGGCCCCCAAGGCCTCGGACCGAAGGCTGGATAATGACTGAACACGGAGAGAACACGAACGTTCCTACAAAAATGACTGATAATTTCAATAAACTGTGTGTAATGGTGCTTTGAGAGTCTTGGCAAACACGTTTAAGAATTTCTGGATTCAAAAAAGGGCGGAAACACACCTTTGATCACCTGAGCAGCGTATTCAGACATACCGTACTCGGTGGCCTTTTCGTTAGCAAATGCGTTCAATCAGGGAAAGATACCCCTCACATTCATCAAACTTGAATCTTATCAGATTAGCGGCCGTAAATATATGATTCCTGTATATGTACAGCAGAGCACCTGTTCCTCGTTAGTATAGTGGACAGTATCTCCGCCTGTCACGCGGAAGACCGGGGTTCGATTCCCCGACGGGGAGTTCCTTTTTACCTTTGTTGCTTGGTAACAACATCAACACACTACAGAATATCTCATTATCCCTAACAAATTTACCCAACAACACCCTCACGTGCCTCATTTACACAACATTACACATAACACAGTTGAAGGAAGGAAGTAGTAGTTAATTTTTTCACATAAGAGGAATTTGACATGGTGTTTGTAACAATAATACAGCAAGATAAGGATAAAGATAAGAAATATCAAAAATAGACATAATAAATTAACTTGAAAGGAAAATCTAGAGTTTGTTCCCGTGCTGACGGTCTCTAAATTCCTAAACAGAGAGGCTGGTCCTCTCAGAAGCAGACTTAAGCTACAGTCAAGCTCTCATTTCATTCAATCACATGTTGAAATCAGGCATTGTTTATTTACTCATTCATTTCAAACTTAAAGGTAGGACCCCCCCCCCCCCCCCCCCCCCCCCCCCCCCCCCCCCCGTTCCTGGGTCCAAGAGGTGAATAAGAGGTGAGTTTAGCTCAAAATGCAATTCCAGGATTGAAGAGTGTGTTTATTAGAAGTACGTATCAATTCTGAGCCGCCTACAGCTCACGTGGCTTCCATCACAGCACTGGCTCATCTGGCTCAATGGCCATCTTAAATGTCTTTGAAGTCTGAACAAAGACAAAAGATGAAACATGAAAGACTCATTTGTCTTGGATCCTGAATGATCCTGGTGGTGCTTCGGATTTAGCTGATCGAGGCGACAGAGACCGTGACACAAGTGACGATGCTAGAACAGGGAGACATCGAGCTGCTGACAGCAGCCAAGAGCGGGAACCAACTGAGCTCCACCGAGGCTCAACTGGACGACTCCACCCGAAAATGTGCTGCTGTGGAGGAGGAGCAGCTCCAAGAGCTGCAGGAGTCTCACCGGAGGGAGGTGATGCAGATGACGGAGCACTTTAAAAAGCACATCTCTGAGCACGAGCAGAGATGTTTGCAGGAGATTTCAAGAGCTGAAGAAAGCTCCAGGAATCAGCTGTTGGAGCAACACAAACGGTTCAAGGAAGAGCTGAGCAAGAAAGATGAGCAGATCCAGCTGCAGCTCTCACGAAATGAAGACTTCTTTAGAGAGAAGCTGTCTGATGAGGCGACTGACTTCAACCAGAAGCCCTCCCACCACGAGCAGGCCGTGATGAAGCAGCTCTCAGGCATACAGGGGACCCTGAAGACCATGATGGCTGAGCTCTGTCACCAGTGGGAGGTCCGAGCGCAGCAGTGGAGCCAGCACCAACAGCAGCTGGAGCAGATGTGGCGAGAGGAGAAGGCCAGACGGCAACTGGACGAGACCACCAAGCTGCAGATCCAGGACGTGCAAGAAGAGGTGCTTCAGCTGAAGGTTAGTAGATGTGGGTTCTTGTTAACGGACATGTTCAGGAGAAAAATCCAAAACACACTTTTCTTTTGCAGGAGCTGATGGACAAGAAAAGCAATAAGAACAGTTTCTGGAGAAAACTGAGCTCCATATTTAGGGGAAAGCAGGGAAGCAACTAAACAACCTTCAGCCTCTTGTTTCACCCGAATGTGAATAAACCTAAACACAAAACTCAGATTCTTTGCTGTGTCTCTGTGAATCACCAGGAGCCTCCTGCTGTGATCTGAGTGGGTCACTGGCAGAGTTCTCTCCAAACCCACCTTCATTCACCCCAAGAGGGGATTGTTAAATCTGGTTCTCCAGCTCCCAGTGATGGAAGCTGAAAGTGAAACCAAAAGAGCATGCTAATGATCTGGTTGGTCACCTGAGAGTCGTCAGTAGGGTCGTTCACCTTGTTTCAGTTGAGGTGTCTCCCCTTTGTCTGCTGGCTCACGTGGTGATGAGTTTCCAGGTCTCCTGGAACGGTGGGAATGTTTGGTTTGTTGTTGGAAGGACTGGATGGCTTCATTGTATGTGGGTGATAGGAAGTGCTTTAGCCCACCACTTTGGATAACTATGACCTGGGTGATTGAGAATTGACACAGACCAAAGATACCAGCATTTGATTTTTCTCCCCTTTATCACCAAAGACAAGGCAATGCTGACTTTTCCTTCGCCAGCGTCAGACCGTCACCGTTTATTGGACCCTCACGTTTCCGTAGTGTAGTGGTTATCACGTTCGCCTCACACGCGAAAGGTCCCCGGTTCGAAACCGGGCGGAAAACTTTATTAGTTTTTTTTTAAACCACATTTCTCGCCTTTAAGGCCACGTGACTGGACACCCTGCTTGAGGGCCCAGGAGCTGCTCTGACCTTTATCACTTTGGAAAACATTGTTTTGGATTGTTTGAAAGCAGACGTGTTAAAGTTGAGGTTCAGTCCGGATTGTGCGTCAATCTGGAGATTTGTGAGTCATTTTCCTGGTTGTTTATATTGTGTTTACAGGTTAGGTTAGGATGACTCGACGACGCGCGGTGAAGGTTTTGCCGGTAGCCGGTGTCGGTGGAGGAGGGGGTGGGGATTTTTAACCATGACGCGTTCCTCGTTAGTATAGTGGACAGTATCTCCGCCTGTCACGCGAAAGACCGGGGTTCGATTCCCCGACGGGGAGTTTCTTTTTTACCTTTGCCTATTTTCAGCAACTACACACTATAGAGTAACTTAATATCCCAAAAGTTCTTTTCATTTTTAACAATTGTGAGGTTCTTCCTTGATTCTTCTTCTACCTCCTCTCTTACACATGTGTTCTCCGTTAGTATAATGGACGGTATCTCGCTCGAGATAAACGGCCCTAAACCGTTTCCCATTCATTTATAATAGTAGTGCTAAACCACTACGGACGCAATATATTTCCGGCCGCTATCATCCTGTAGTGATTGAGACCGCAGTTTAATTTAAGGCGGGGAACACGTCGAAAGATTGGATCGCGCGGATGATTGGCTGTTGAAAGATTGAATCGCGCATATGATTGGCTGTTGAAAGATTGAAACGCGCATATGATTGGCTGTTGAAAGATTGAATCGCGTTTATGATTGGCTGTTGAAAGATTGAATCGCGCGGATGATTGGCTGTTGAAAGATTGAATGAATCGCGCACATGATTGGCTGTTGAAAGATTGAATCGCGCATATGATTGGCTGTTGAAAGATTGAAACGCGCAGAAATTATTATGTATTGTCATGCTACAATATACTCATATCTTGTCAAGCTAGTTTTTCCTATTGTATTACGGTCATAACTCGTCGCCAACTTTGTCAACATTTTATTCCATCTGTGGGAGGTGAAATAGGAGCTGGACTCAATGTCAAGCTGAGCTGGAGGAGATGTAAATATCTGAGAGCAAGAGACCACATCACACATGGAGGAGATCCAGCTTCAGGTGAGCTGAAAGAACTTTCCCTCTGTTTCCAATTAACCTGGCGTGGCCTGATTTCCTGTCATGTGACCAAATCCCTCTTCACTGCTGACCAGTAAAATGAGTAGATTTATAACCAATCCTTTTGTCTAAGTTTATAGAAATACCATGCCCCAAATATTTTGATGCTTATGATGATACTTTGACCTGAGCGATCATGGTTGACTTCAGTTCAAACTGAATATTTTAGTTCATTCAGATAACATGACAGGAAGGACTTCTATTTATTACAATGCTGCGTTAAAGTGTCTGCTGCAGCGTTACAAATGGCTGCTCAACACGATAAAAGAAAGAAAATAAAAGCACTACAAAACCTAAACTTATACGACCTGAAGCTGTGTGGAGGATGAAAGATACAATTTCTTTCTTTTTTATTTTTGTCCTTTATTATTTATATTATATTTTTATAACAGCATGAGGGGAAAACCCTACTGCCTCGCGCCTCCTGCCCCACCTGGCGGTGAATGTCCCTCACCCGGTTTCCGTAGTGTAGTGGTTATCACGGTCGCCTAACACGCGAAAGGTCTCCGGTTCGAGACCCGGCGGAAACACTTGTGTTAAAAATATGAACGGCTGCCTCTTTGTGCAATCTTCGCCGACGGCCCCTTCTTCCTCGAACTTCGACGACAACATCGCGCAAGATGAAAATACGGTCCACAATCGCGCAGCAAACGATGAAATGGTCCAAAATATTACTGAATCTCACATTTACCTGTTCATTAGCGCCCCCTACTGATGTAGTTCACCCTGCAAAACATGTGCTTATTGTTTGTGTGTGCTCGTATGTGTGCCTGTTAGTGTATTTGATGGGGACGGGAGGGGGGCTTTTTCCTTTTTCTTTTAACTGCTTGGAATCTAAGTTTGTAATTAAACGTTACGTGTCTCAGAGAGAACGACCCACCTCAGTGTGATATGATCTTATCTCATACTCTTTTACTCATTGTTTTCCTTTGAGTCGTTGCCCCAGCACTTCCTCATGGACCAGGTGGGATGTTCTCCTGGGCAGCACTTCCTGTGGTGATGGGCTGGGACATCCCTGGTGTTGGTTGTTTTCCCTAAATCATGTGGTATCACCCCCTCGATTCTCTGAAAGAATTTACTATCCCACTATGGAGCCGAGATTTGTTCATTCTTTCATGTTTGCTTTCATTTTTTGTTTGTTTCTCTTTTTGCTTCTCCCACTATGAACTGAATGTATGTCTTGGATAAAGTTTCAGGAAGGAAGGAAGGAAGGACTTTATTGCTAAGTAATTTTTCACATAAGAGAAATTTGACATGGTGTTTGTAACAATAATATAGTAAGATAAGGACTAAGATAAGAAATATCAAAAATAGACATAATAAATTAACTTGAAAGGAAAATCTAGAGTTTGTTCCCGTGCTGACGGTCTCTAAATTCCTAAACAGAGAGGCTGGTCCTCTCAGAAGCAGACTTAAGCTACAGTCAAGCTCTCATTTCACTCAATCACATGTTGAAATCAGGCATTATTTATTTACTCATTCATTTCAAACTTAAAGGTAGGACACCCCAGACCCCCCCGTTCCTGGGTCCAAGAGGTGAATAAGAGGTGAGTTTAGCTCAAAATGCAATTCCAGGATTGAAGAGTGTGTTTATTAGAAGTACGTATCAATTCTGAGCCGCCTACAGCTCACGTGGCTTCCATCACAGCACTGGCTCATCTGGCTCAATGGCCATCTGAAATGTCTTTGAAGTCTGAACAAAGACAAAAGACGAAACATGAAAGACTCATTTGTCTTGGATCCTGAATGATCCTGGCGGTGCTTCGGATTTAGCTGATCGAGGCGACAGAGACCGTGACACAAACAGTGACGATGCTAGAACAGGGAGACATCGAGCTGCTGACA
>NW_026622049.1:0-47913 GCF_003711565.1 Takifugu flavidus | reverse complement strand
TTCACTTGAGGAACATCCTCTGATAGGTCACTCAATGGGTAAGGGTTCCTCTCCTTTCTAAGAAAGAGAAGATCATAGAATAGACTCTCCATGAGAAGATAATCTAATCTCCTCTCCTCTCCTTCATCTCCTCATCAAGCAGATAGTACGTAAGCTGATCCCCGATCCTGACCTTGTTGTCGGTAGTTTTTTTCTGCTCCCACCCCCCCCCCCCCCTCAATTATTTACAGGTATCGCCGCCCTCGGAGCTGCATAATGACCTCCGGACAAGCTGAAGTGATTGTGCAAGAATATTTTGGGGTGTTTTTATGGATCGGTGCCGACTGATCGAGATAAGAAAGAAGAGAGAGAGAAGAGAAGAGAAGAAACGAAGAGAAGAGAAGCCGAAGAGCGAAGAGAAGAGGAAAAAAAGAAGAGAAGCAGAAAGAGAAAAAGAAGTCTAAGGGTCAAGAAGCTACTGATACGCGATGGAAGCGCAGAGGTGAAAAGAAGAAGAAGGAGAAGGCGACGAGAAGAGAACCTAACCTTCACTCTACTTGCTCCTCTCATCTACCCAGCTCATCTCCTACCTACCGATCCTCTACCTGTCCTCCCTCCTCCTCTCCTCTATCTTTACCCAGCCGGCCATCAGCAGGAGGGTCCCCCTACATGAGCCTGGTTCCTGCTCCAGGTTTCTTCTGTTAAAGGGGAGTTTTTCCTTGCCACTGTTGCTTGTCTGGGGTCAGGCTGGGAGGGATTCTGGAAAGCGCCTTGAAAAAACATTTGATTGTATAAGACGCTATATAAATAAAGATTGATTGATAAAGATTGATTGATTGATTGATGGAACTGGAGTGTGGGTAAATGTGTTGGATCAGGGAGAATGTTCTCCTTATCCCCGGTCTGTGGAAGAACAGTGGAAGTGGACTCTTGATAAGGTGGTGAGTGGCATGAAAGAAGAGGACAGGGAAAGAGAATTGGATGCAATAAAAAAAGTTGTGGAAGGAAGCTCAGAAGCAGAAGATACTTCCCCCTCCAGAAGGTGAAGGTTAATTTAGCTGAAGCATTGTGTGTAAGTGGGAGTCAGAGAAACTCACACTATATTACAGGATCATCTTGATAATCCAAAATTAGGTTTTATAGCAGGAGAATCGTGGCAAAAACAGGTAAGGAGTTAGAAGATAAGCGTGAAGGATACATGTTGTGGCTCTGTGACATGTGCAGCGGTGCACTATTGCAGATCTAGGGGGGTGGCACACGAGTGCCTAATGTAGTAGAGAAGCCTCCATCAGAAGATCCAAACCAGACGGTGACACTTAACACCACCTCTTTACCCATCATTACCTACTACCACTTCCCCACCCCCAATCAATTGCCAGTTTTGACTAGTAACAGTGGTCAGTTAGATGTGGACAGAAATGAAGAAATGCAGGAGTTACGTGAGACAGTGTGGGACCTTCGGAGACAGGTTAGAATGATCAAACAGGAACAGGAGAGAGTTGAGGATAGCTTGGGAAAATTTGAATTTAGAGAGAAAGGTCAAGTGGTTCCCCCTAAAATCTCCCAACACACTATATTTAAGAAACAGGATAGTCAAAAATCTGCATTAAATGTCTTTAAAAAGACTAACAATCAAACAAAACAAGTTAAAAGAGCTGATCCCTCAGGAGGATTTTCCAGGGCTGAGCACAGGGAGGAGAAGGCAAGATGGATTTATGGCAGTGATAAAGAGGAGAGTGAGAATAAGACAGACACCCTCAAACTTCCGGCTACATTTATTGGAGAATTGGAGCTTCAGGAGCCTGTTGAATCTCAGACAGAATTATATGAAAAAGATCCAGGTTCATTTTTGGAAAATTATGAATCACAATCAGGGGAAGAGAGTGAGTGTGAGTACAGAGATGAACCGTTGACAGGGGCCATAAATAATGAGGAGGCGGCTCTCAAACAGGAATACACACGAGGAGTAAGGGGCCTGTTTTAGGAAGGCCGCAGTTCCAGGTCCCTCTGATACAGAAAAGAGGAGGACAGGAACCAGTATATGTTCCATTTGCTATCACAGACATTAATTGTTTGGTGGATAAGATGCCCCCACCCGCAGAGGGAGGCGGCAAGTGGATGTCTACCCTTTTCAGTTTAACACAGAGCATGCAGCTGGCAATGGGAGACTTTAGAGGAATTTTAGGGAGACAAGTGTCTCTCTGGGATTTGGATAAAGTTGAGGTAGCAGCAGGCATTAAAGATAGACCTAATGCTGCACATTTTGGGCCTTGTGCAACCAGGGTTGGTGAAGCTATGAGACAGATGTCTGTGGATAACTACACCTACAGCTCCCCTCTGAAGTAATGGAAGAAATAGCCAAACTCGTTTCCAGGACTCAGTACACCCAACACACCAGGACCAAGGAACGACAGATCCGAAAATTCACCACCCTACTGGCAAAACACAACCCCAGCGGAACCAACCCCTTCTCCAACCATGACACATCCCTGTCTGACTCACAACGGGAGAAATGGGTAAAAAACCTATCAGACAGGGAGCTCACACAAACCGAGGAGGAAGTGCTGTCCAAAGGTTTGAATTTTTCAGTCACCCCTGAAGAGGTACCGACTGTCGAACTCATCACAGCCACTGAGACAGCCATCAGAAACAACAAACTCCCGGAAGCAGAAGCAGAACAGATTAGACTCAAGGTAACAGCCGCTCTTGCTAGTGCAAAACCTCCCACCTCCAATATCACGAATGAGGAAAAAAGAGCCATTGCATCCTTAGCCAAGGACAAGAACATCACCATCTTACCAGCTGACAAAGGTAGGTGCACGGTCGTACTTAATACCACTGACTATGACACCAAGATACTCAGTCTCCTGACAGATACCGCTACATATGAGAAACTCAAGCGGGACCCCACCAGCTCATACAAGAAGAAGGTGGTAGACTTACTACAGAAGCTGGAAAAGGATAAAGCCATTGACAGACCACAATACTACCGTCTATATCCAGGAGAAACCATCCCTTGCATTTATGGATTGCCCAAGATCCACAAACCAGGGACCCCTCTCAGACCCATAGTAAGCAGTATCAATTCTGTAACATACAACATTTCCAAATACTTGGCCTCCATCTTGTCGCCCATGGTTGGCAACACCCCACACCACATCAAAAACTCCCAAGACTTTGCTCAAAAAGTCAGTGGACTCACACTACTTCCAGAAGAGACTATGGTATCTTATGATGTCACGTCACTCTTCACGTGCATCCCCACCGCCAGCGCCATAGACACCATCCACAAGCACCTTCTATTGGACAAGAACCTTACAGAAAGAACAACCTTAACACCGGCCCAAATCTGCACCATGCTGGACCTGTGTTTGAACACCACCTATTTCCAGTACAGAGAAGGCTTCTACAGGCAGAAACATGGCTGTGCCATGGGCTCACCAGTATCCCCATAGTTGCCAACCTATACATGGAGAAGGTGGAATCCCAGGCCCTGACATCCTTCACAGGAACTGCGCCAAGCCACTGGTTCAGGTATGTTGATGACACCTGGGTCAAAATTCAAACACAAGAATTGGAAGCGTTCTCTGATCACCTCAACAAAACAGACGAGCATGTAAAATTCACCCGGGAAGATGTAAAAGGAAACAGTCTGGCCTTTCTGGATTGCGCAGTCAAGATCACTGAGGACAGAAATCTCACCATCGAAGTCTACAGAAAACCTACACATACCGACCAGTACCTCCAGTTTGACTCTCACCACCCACTGGAACACAAGCTGGGAGTGATCAGAACTCTCCAACACCGGGCCAGAGAAATACCCACCACATCCCAAGGCAGAAAGAAGGAACAGGACCACATTAAGACAGCTCTCAAAACATGTGGCTACCCAGACTGGGCCTTCACCAGGACCTCAAGAAAGCGAGACCTCAGCAAAGGAGAGGAGGAGAGAAACAAACGCCGCAGCGTTTCCATCCCCTACCTGTCTGGAGTCTCGGAGAAGTTTAGGAGGATCCTCCAGAAACACGACATACCGGTTCATTTCAAACCCAGCAACACTCTCAGACAGAGGTTAGTACACCCAAAGGACAAGACACCAAGACCCAAACAAAGTAATGTTGTTTATGCTGTACAGTGCCAGGAGGAATGCAAGGAACTGTACATTGGGGAAACCAAACAACCTCTCCACAGAAGAATGGCACAACACAGACGTGCCACCTCTTCGGGTCAGGATTCAGCAGTCCACTTACACCTAAAGGAGAGTGGGCACTCCTTCGAGGACAGCCAAGTAAGGATACTGGCCAGAGAAGACCGCTGGTTTGAAAGGGGGGTCAAGGAAGCTATCCATGTTAAATTGGAAAAAACATCCTTGAACAGAGGTGGTGGCCTGAGGCACTTCCTATCACCCACATACAATGCAGTCCTCCACTCCTTCCAACAGCAAAACAAACATTCACACCATTCCAGGAGACCCAGTGGCCCACCACCATGGGATCCAGCAGACAAAGGGGAGACACCTCAACAGAAACTAGGTGAACGACCCGACGAACGACCCTGCTAACGACTCTCAGGTGACCACCCAGATCATTAGCATCAAGACGGTCCACAGGGGCTATATATTTTCAAGCTCTCTCTCCAGCGATTTCAGAACTGAAGAAGCCTCCTGGATAGAAGGCGAAACGTCTTCAAGAGAAGAAAACCCAGTCCAGTTGACAGAGAAAACTACCTTGGATATGAGACAGATATTTCCAGTATCTCCAGGAGCAATGCAGAATTTAAGATTTAAGTGGGAGGAAAGTGAGTCGGCACATGGGTTCCTTACGAGGTGTAAAGAGGAATGGATGTGTGCCACAGGGTGCCATCCTGGCTCAGATAATCTACACAACACTTTGTTCCGTCAGGCCATAATTTTAGGACTTCCACAGTCAGTGAAAGAAGCCATGGAAGGAAATCCTGACCTTCCAGGCAGTACGGCGGATGTCTGGGAGAGACATCTCTCTCACCACATCAACACATTTAAAGTTAAACAACAGGAAAGAAAGAGGAGGTGATGACAGCGCAGGAACAGCTCCTAAAATACAGTTAGATGAAGCACTGAAAAAGCTTAATGATAAACTAAAGGAAGAGAAACTGATGGTTCAGCAGCCAGATCAGTTAGGTCCGCAGCAAGATTTTGCTCCGATAAACCCGTATTGGGTCAGTCCAAGGGGAGGCATGTGTGGGAGACGCGGCGGGCAGGGATACGCTTGATAGGTGGGGTACTTAGGCCGAGATCAGTGTCACGCCTGCAAAGGGTATGGTCATTGGCAAAGGGACTGTCCATATCACAACTACCCGGAGGTACCAGGCAGTGTTCCACCATCTCATGGAATTTATCACCGGAGCTGATTTCATCTGACACCGTCAAGCTGTGGGGTTCTCAGGGAGACCGGAGAGACTGCCGCTTTCTGGGCCATTAGTGACTCATTTTGCCAGACAGACTGTGTTGCACCCTTTTTTGATTTCACCACATTGCCATATCAACCTGTTGGGACGAGATCTCCTGGTGAGGACAGGAGCAGCTATTCTGTGTGGAGACAAAGGTCTTTTGGTGCAATTTCCTAATGGACTGAAATTAACTGCTGTATTTCACACCAAGGTGTGAAGGGACAAATGCTGATGAGTCCGACACCCTCTCCAGAACAGGGGGTGTGGGCAGACATTTATTTGGAGAACTTGAGCCTGAGACCTCACCTGGTGTCGGTGTGTGGCATTGTTTCAGAGCTGGAGGCCTGGTTGTCGATGCTAAGTCCTTTTGCCCCGCCAGTTGATCCCTATCATGTCACCCTATTTTACGACCGTGGGAATAATGAGGTCTATCAGGATGCGTTTAGAGAAAAGTTACAGGAAATTTCTGGATGATTACATCACCGTGTTTGTGTGTTGGGCCTGAAGGTGTGGCTGCACAGGTCGACTTTGCTGAACAGAATGAGTGGTATGAGAGACTGTAAAGGAAATGTTGTCATTTCTGGGTCTCGCGAGCTATAGTAGACATTTTATTCCTGCATATTCAGAAAAGACTACGCTCCTACGTACAATGGTGAATGAACAGGGAATGCGTAATTTGACAGCCCGGCTAACATGGACAACTGAGGGAGAGAAAGCGTTCATTGCTCTTAAACAGGCACTCACCACAGCTGCACATTTGGCAGTTCCAGATTATAAAAATACTTTCTTTTTGGATGTTTCTGAAGGAGAACATACAGTAAATGGTGTTCTCTTTCAGAAAAAAGGGGGTGAAAGGAAAGTATTAATGTATGCAATATAATACTGGACCCCATTGAAAACAGGCAGCCACCATGTTAAGGCATGTAGCAGGGGTAGCAAAACTTTTACAAAAAACAGCACATTTAGTGATGGGTCATGCTCTGACAGTTCTTACAACACATAGTGTGGTATCACTGGTCAGCTCAGCAGCATTCACCATGACCTCACTTAGGCAGACCAGGATGGACAAAATTTTAACGGCACCACACATAACATACACACATGAAGGGATCAATATGGCAGATGGCATGGGAGAGGGTGAACCACACAGATGTGAGGAGAAAGTGAGGAAAGATGAAAGAATCAGAGTAGATCTTAAGATGGAGCCTTTAAGGATCCAGAAGAAATACTAATCACAGACGGCTGTTGTTTCAGACACCCACAAGAGGGGCTGAAAGCTGCCTATGCAATAGTTAGACAGTCAGAAGAGGATTTTGAGGAAGTGGAAACAAGAAAGATAAAAGGTAAAGAGTCAGCATAACTTGCAGAATGAAGGCAGTTATTAGAGCATTAGAAATATCAAAGGAAAGAGAGTGACCATCAATACAGATTCAGCATATGTAGTGGGAGCAATTCACTTAGAACTTTGTCAATGGTTGCGGGCAGGTTTTAACACAGCATCAGGATCTCCTATAAAACATGAAGCAGAGATGAGGCAACTGACACAGGCACTCATGGAACAGCAGAGGTCGCAGTCGTAAAGTGCAAAGGTCACAGCAAGGAGAACTCTCTGGAGGGAAAAGGTAATGAGGCGGCAGGTTATAAACCAAGTTACAATTTGTTGTTGTTAGAGAAAACAGTTCACAAAATTCTTCCAAGATACGACAGGGAAAGAACAGGTTGTGATCAAGAAGAAGCTTCTCCACAGGAAACAGTTTGGAAGGAAAAGGGGGCTGTGAAAGTTGAAGGAATTTGGCGGGGCCCAGACGGCAGACCTGTTCTCCCGCCCGGTCTGGTAGATGCCATTCTGGAAGAGGCCCACGGCCTGACACACTGCGGGAAACCATGAATGATGCAGAGAATGTTCAATATGCACACGATTTAATGTGAAATCAACAATTCGACCACACGAGGGCAAGTTTCCAGTTGCCCCCATGGCAGGGCAAGGAAAATGATAGATTTCACCGATATGATTGATAGAGTCAATGGGTTCCGATACCTCTTGGTGGCAGTGGATGCATACACTGGCTGCCCAGAGGCGGTTCCCGTAGAAGTAGAAGATGCAAAAAGTTTTATAGTTATTAAATTTTGATTAATCCGACACATGGTTTCCCCAAACAAATTAGGTCTGATAATGGAACTCATTTTAAGAATAAAGATTTACAAGCAGTAGAGAAGGCGTTAGGCGAAGGTAGAAAGAATGAATCAAACACTGAAGAGCAAAATTGGCAAGATATGTGCTCACAGTGGAATGAAATGGACACAGGCGCTTCCAATAGCCTGGATGTCAGTAAGAAGCTCTGTTAGCTCCCGAACAGGATTCACCCCCTTTGAGCTCGAGTGGGGTGTTCTCTTTCTGGGACCAGGAGCAGAAAATCCATAGGCCAGCCCAGCACTTGTATGAAATATAAATCTTATTTTGTTCAACTAAAAACGACTTTCTCAGTTTTCTCCCAACAGGCAACCTCTGTAACCAGTCAGGAAGGATCCAGGAACTCAACACACAGCTGAGTGGGTTCTTCTGAGAGTCATCAAGTGAAAGTGGTCAGAGCACAGGTGGACTGGTCCCTTTGAAGTTGCAGAGCGAACATTACATGTTAACCATAACATCCTAACATACTAACACCCTAACACATTAACCCTAACTCTGGTATCACTGGAAACAATGTACCCCAGCAGGTAATCCACAGAGAACGCTTGGACAGATCCAGGAACATCAAAGAGGATGGCACCATGATTAAACTTCTATTATTCTTGATTACAGCAAAGGGAGCGGTCAATGAATTGGTATATTGGCCTAGCTTAGGCTAGGCCAAAAGGGGGATTGAAGAGAATTGTCTTTATTTTATTAGCATGTGTTGTACCATATGTTTCTGTTTTCTGTTATAAGCACTTTAGAAGTTAGGAATAGTAGAATGTTTAATCAGTGGAATAAAGATAAGCAGTCAGTTGACCCTTCCTTGACATGAATGTTGTTTAGACAGTTGGAGCCAGGAGGAGACAGTCAGAAGGAAAGTGGTAGACCCCATCGTAAAACGTGACAGAATAGTTTACTGGTGTTGATAAGTTCCTCGGCAGGAATGACCTCTGACCTGGCTATCTGGGAAGATAATGGAGAAGAAGGACTGCACCAACACCAAATGAGGCGGGAAGAAGAAGATGAGGTCATCCAAGAAGAAGGACTGGATTGGACTGAATTAGCATCAATAATTTCATATATTGTTCTATAAAAGACTGGGCCAAGGGATAGTTAGGGGGTCAGACTTCATGCCCTGACAACTGACTTTGTTGTTGTAGGGTTATGAACTGGCCCAGAGCTCTGTAATATTCCGTATCTTGAAATAATTCTATTGTAAATACATTTTGAAATTGGCATTGTTGTTTACTTGAAGTCTTCATTTAAAGAACATGTGGATTGGCAGTGACACACGAGAGGTATTGCGATCCAACACAAGCAATCCAGAATCATCAATTACCAGGTGACTTTCAGACAATGCTGAGCTGTGATTGGCTGTCTTAGATTTACCTTTGTGGTAAGCCCCACCCCCCTTCTCTCAGGCACAGTGACAGAGGTTGTGAGCGCGGGGGCAGGTTTTATGTGATGGACGGGAAGGTGGGTCTGTGCCTTGCCTATCAGCCACCTTTAAGGAGGGAGCTGAGAGCGGGGGACTCGGTGCAGGTGCGTTTCGGGATATCAATCTTTAAATCAATCTTTATTTATATAGCGTCTTATACAATCAAATTGTTTCAAGGCGCTTCCAGAATCCCAGGGCCTGACCCCAGACAAGCAACAGTGGCAAGGAAAAACTCCCCTTTAACAGGAAGAAACTTGAGCAGGACCAGGGCTCATGTAGGGGAACCCTCCTGCTGATGCCGGCTGGGTAAAGAGAGAGGAGAGGAGGGAGGACAGGTAGAGGATAGGATAGGTAGGAGAGGAGAGGGGTAGAGGAGAGGAGAGGTAGAGTGAAGGGGAGGTAGAGGAGAGGAGAAGGAGGTGAAAGAGGAGAGGAAGAAGAGGAGAGGGAGAGGAAAAGGAGAAGGAGAGGAGAGGAGAGGAGAGAAGAGGAGAGGAGAGGAGAGGAGAGGCACAGAGCACAGACACACACACAAAAAATATGCACAATCACTTCAGCGGGGCCGGAGGTCATTATGCAGCTCCGACGGCAGTGATACCTGCAAATAAATAGGGGGGGGGGGGAGAAGCAGAAAAACTACACAAGAATCAGCATAACTAGTCTGCTTGATGAGGAGAGGAAAGGAGAGGAAACCATGACCCAGTGGAGTGACAGAGGCCTGTCGGTGATCATGTTTCCGGACCCCGGCAGCCTTGGCCTATAACAACGCATAACTAAGATGTGACCTAATGATTAGACGACCCCCCTAAGTATGATAATCTGTCTGTCTATGATAGTAACTGGAACTACTGAATTAGTAACGGTAAGCTTTTTCAAAGAGGTAGGTTTTGAGTCTGATCTTAAAAGTAGCGATGGAGTCAGCCTCCCG
Source organism: Takifugu flavidus (assembly GCF_003711565.1). Lineage (NCBI taxonomy): Eukaryota > Metazoa > Chordata > Actinopteri > Tetraodontiformes > Tetraodontidae > Takifugu > Takifugu flavidus. The sequence continues at coordinate 37,965 of NW_026622049.1, read as the reverse complement.
TACCTGGACAGGAGCTGGTTCCATAGCAGGGGGGCCTGGTAGCTAAATGCTCGGCCCCCATTCTACTCCTAGAAACTCTGGGAACCACAAGTAGACCAGCATTCTGAGAGCGGAGCGGTCTATTGGGCTGATAGGGTATCACTAGCTCCTCCAGGTAGGATGGAGCTAGGCCTCTGAGGACCTTGTAGGTCAGAAGAAGGGTTTTAAAAGTTATTCTAAATTTAACGGGCAGCCAATGAAGCGACGCCATTACAGGACTTATGTGATCTCTTTTGTCAATACCTGTCAGAACTCTGGCTGCAGCCATTTGGATCAACTGGAGGCTTCTTAAGAGTTGTTTGGACACCCTGATAATAAGGAGTTACAGTAGTCCAGCCTGGAGTAACAAATGCATGGACTAACTTTTCAGCATCATGCTGCATCAGTAGCTCTTCCTGATCTTTGAGATGTTCCTCAAGTGAAAAAAGGCACTTCTAGAGACTAATTTAATGTGTGAGTTGAAGGAGAGATTTTGATCAAAAGTTACTCCTAGATTCCTCACAGAGAGACTAGATGTTAATGAGATAACATCTAGAGTGATCATGTGATCCAATCTATCCCTGAGAGGTTCAGGACCAAACACCATGACCTCAGTTTTTCCTGGGTTAAGGAGGAGGAAATTTGAAGACATCCAGGACTTTATGTCTTTAAGACAGGTCTGGAGCTTCACTAACTTCTCTGTCTCCTCGGGTTTCATGGATAATAAAGCTGAGTGTCATCAGCATAACAATGAAAATTTATCCCATGCTGCCGAATAATGTTCCCTAAGGGAAGCATGTACAATGTGAAGAGGATTGGTCCGAGTACGGAACCTTGAGGAACTCCATGGCTAACCCTACTGTATGAGGAGGGAACGCCGTGGACATGGGCAAACTGGTATCTATCAGATAAGTATGATCTAAACCAGTCTAGTGCTGTCCCTTTAATCCCAATCACATGTTCCAGTCTCTGTAACAGGATGCTGTGATCAACTGTATCAAAAGCAGCACTGAGGTCCAGCAGAACCAGCATAGAGACCAGTCCATGATCTGAAGCTATGAGAAGATCATTAGTGACTTTAAGAAGTGCTGTTTCTGTGCTGTGGTGAGCTCTAAAGCCTGACTGAAACATCTCAAACAGGCTGTTCCTCTGCAGGTGCTCCAGTAACTGAGTCACCACCACCTTCTCTAGAACTTTAGAGATAAAAGGAGGTTGGATATTGGCCTATAATTTCCCAAGACATCAGGATCCAGTGATGGTTTTTTAAGCAACGGCTTAATCACTGCCACCTTGTAGGACCGGGGTACATAACCTGTCACTAAAGAACCATTGATCTGGTCCAGGATAGAACTGCCTATCAATGGTAAAACATCCTTCAACAGGTGTGTTGGGATGGGATCTAAAAGACACGTGGTGGTCTTGGATTTCTGAATTAGCGATGACGCCTCAGAAAAATATATAGGGCTGAAGGAGTTTAAGGGCTCGTTGGAGACCCTGCATGTTCCCACAGTCAGCACATCTGGTGATGGTCCAGTTGTTGGGATGGCCTGGTTAGCTTTCTCTCTGATAGCTAGAACTTTATCAGTGAAGAAGCTCATGAAGTCTTCACCACTAAGGGAAGAAGGGATACGTGGATCTAAAACACTGTGACTCTTGGTTAATTTGGCCACAGTGCTGAAAAGAAACCTGGGGTTGTTCTTATTTTCCTCAATCAAAGAAGAAAAATAAGCTGTTCTAGCCTTGCGAAGGGCCTTTTTGTAAACGAATAGACAGTCTTTCCAGGCTACATGGTAGCTGTCTATTTTACAAGAATGCCACTTCCTTTCCAGTCTTCGCACTTTCTGCTTGAGGGTCCTGATATGTGAATTATACCAGGGGGCACACCTCCTCTGATTTACTATTTTCTTTTTCAGGGGGGCAACAGAATCAAGCGTGATTCTCAGTGAGGTTGCTGCACCTTCAGCAATAGAGTCAACCTCAGCAGGGCTCAGATTATAATGATTGATCCCTGGGGAAACACATGGTGGTCCTGGGATCAGCACAGGGATCACTTCCTTAAACTTAGCTACAGCATTATCTGAAAGACATCTGCTATAGTCAGACTGAGCTCTGAGCATAGAAGAATCCTTAATCATAAATGTAAAAGTGATCAAAGAGTGGTCTGACAGGACTGGGTTCCGAGGGAACACTGACACATGTTCTACCTCAACACCATAAGTCAGGACTAGGGTGTGGTTAAAGCTGTGAGTTGGTTGGTTTATCTGCTGGAGGAACCCAACTGACTCAAGTAATGAAATGAAGCCATTTCTAAAGCTGTCGTTTATAACGTCCATATGGATGTTAAAGTCTCCAATGATCATGACTTTTTCCGTTCTAAGGACCAAGTCAGATAAGAAGTCAGAGAACTCAGACAGGAACTCTGAATGGGCCCAGCAGGGGGCCGATATACTACTAAAAACAGAAGTGGCTTTTCTGTCCTCCAGCTCAGATGAGTGATGCCAAGAGTCAGGCTTTCAAATGAACTGAAGCTATGTTTTGGTCTGGGATTAATTAATAACTTGGAGTGATAGATTGCTGCCACTCCCCCTCCTCGACCAGTACATGTGGAATATGATAATTAAGGTGGGTAGGAGGAGTAGATTCATTTAAGCTAACATACTCCTCCTCCTGAAGCCAGGTCTCAGTAAGACAAAATAAATCAATGTGATGATCCGCTATCAGGTCGTGCACTAACAGGGATTTACACAAAAGAGATCTAATATTTAACAGTCCACACTTAATCGTGATATTAGTTTCTCCAACTTGTGCTTCAGTATTAATTTTAATAAGATTTTGGTGATTGACCGCTCTGCTCTGTGCTTGGTGAACTTTTAACCGTGGAACAGAGACTACCTCTATAGTGTGTAAATATGTTATTGTTGGTGGATGAGGGTTCTATGGAAGCAGCAGAGAGGTGTGTAAGACTACAACTCTGCGTCCTGGTCTGGACCCTGGATTGTCAGGTCACTTGGGTCTAATAAAATTAGCCAGATTACTAGAAATGAGAGAAGCGCCATCTCGAGTGGGATGGACACCGTCTCTCCTAATCAGACCAGGTTTTCCCCAGAAGGTGCTCCAATTGTCTATAAAGGCCACCTGGTTATCGGGGCACCACCGTGACAGCCAGCGACGAAGCGATGACATGCGGCTAAACATCTCCTCGCTGGCCAGATTGGGGAGGGGACCAGAGAATGCTACGGAGTCCGACATCGTTTTTGCGTAGTTACACACCGACTTCAAGTTAATTTTAGTGACCTCCGACTGACGAAGCCGGGTGTCGTTGGCTCCGACGTGAATAATAACTTTACCAAATTTACGATTACGTCTCGCCAGCAGCAATAAATTGGCTTCTATGTCGCCCGCTCTGGCCCCCGGAATGCACTTAACTATGGTCGCTGGAGTCGGCTTCACGTAGCGCAAAACAGAGTCGCCAATTACCAGGGTCGGTTTCTCGGCGGGTGTGTCGCCGAGTGGGGAAAAGCGGTTAGCCACGGGAAGCGGTTGGTGGGGCACCGTGGGCCTTTGTTTGGGGCTACGCTTCCTACGAACCGTCACCCAGCCGCCCTGGCTAGCCGGCTGCTCGGCTGCTGCCGGGGGACCGCTAGCTGTAGCTACGCTAGGCGGCTCCACAGCAGCTAGCTTACCCTGGCTACATGACGCAACTCCAGCTAACTCCAAGCTGCAGAACCGCGTCTCAAGCTCGCTAAGTCTCGCCTCCATAGCCGTAAATAAACTCCACTTTCTGCACCTATTCCCTTCACTAAGGGAGGCAGAGGAGTAACTAAACATTTCACACGCTGAACAGACAAAGACACCGGGTGAAACAGACGGTGAGGCCATGCTAACGCTAGTGATCGGCGAAGCCCTGTATTTGTTTAATATGGGTTGTTTCTTACTGTTGATATCAGGTGACTAGAATGTCTCAAGTGTTCAAAATTTTAAGTAAAGTGAATACAATACACCAAGTGTTCAATATTAAGTGAATACAACACACCAAGTGTTCAATATTAAGTGAATACAACACACCAAGTGTTCAATATTAAGTGAATACAACACACCAAGTGTTCAATATTAAGTGAATACGGCACCCCGTGCACAATGCAACCAACGAACGATAAAAGAGACAGGAAGTGACGCAATACTCACACAGATGAGTATATGGTTTGCTTCTCTTTCCTGTCTCTGTCATCTTTACCTGGAGAAAGCATTGTGGGTAGGAACAACTAGAGGTTGTTTCTGCTATTAACAATTACAGGTTATTCATTTTACACGAGTTTCATATTTCACTGCAGATTACTCACGTCCACTTCCTGTTCCGGCCCAGTCCTGACTTTCCTCCCAGCATCCTCTGCACCTGCCTTCGTTCGACACTCAAGATCTCCTCCTTCAGCAAAGTGTCAGAGCCCCCAGCTGGCTCCAGCTGCCCCTGTGATGGGGTGTTACCACGACTGCTCTTGGAGAAAAACATGGGTATTTGTGAGTACCTGTGGGTTTGCCACCTGAGCTCCCAGCTGTCACACAGGTGAAACCACAGAGCAAATGGTCACATGGTTGCTGGGTTATGGTGACTGATTATTCTTTCTTCCTAGTCTGGTTCCCCGTATGTTGAAGCACTGTGTGTGTATGTTGTCATGGAAACTGATGGCGTTGACCAGCTGTGTCCCCTGTGTCTCTGTAGTAGTGTTGTCCCAGCTGTGTCCCCTGTGTCTCTGCAGTACAGTGTTGACCCAGCTGTGTCCCCTGTGTCTCTGCAGTAGTGTTGACCCAGCTGTGTCCCCTGTGTCTCTGTAGTAGTGTTGACCCAGCTGTGTCTCCTGGTCTCTGCAGTACAGTGTTGTCCCAGCTGTGTCTCCTGTGTCTCTGTAGTAGTGTTGACCCAGCTGTGTCCCCTGTGTCTCTGTAGTAGTGTTGACCCAGCTGTGTCCCCTGTGTCTCTGTAGTAGTGTTGACCAGCTGTGTCTCCTGTGCCCCTGTGTCTCTGTAGTACTGTTGACCCAGCTGTGTCCCCTGTGTCTCTGTAGTAGTGTTGACCCAGCTGTGTCCCCTGTGTCTCTGTAGTAGTGTGTCCCAGCTGTGTCCCCTGTGTCTCTGTAGTAGTGTTGACCCAGCTGTGTCCCCTGTGTCTCTGTAGTAGTGTTGACCCAGCTGTGTCCCCTGTGTCTCTGTTGTAGTGTTGTCCCAGCTGTGTCTCCTGTGTCCCCTGTGTCTCTGTTGTAGTGTTGTCCCAGCTGTGTCCCCTGTGTCTCTGTAGTAGTGTTGACCCAGCTGGGTCCCCTGTGTCTCTGTTGTAGTGTTGTCCCAGCTTTGTCTCCTGTGTTTCTGCAGTAGTGTTGTCCCAGCTGTGTCTCCTGTGTCCCCTGTACTCTGCAGTACAGTGTTGACCCAGCTGGGTCCCCTGTGTCTCTGTAGTACTGTTGACCCAGCTGTGTCCCCTGTGTCTCTGTAGTAGTGTTGACCCAGCTGTGTCCCCTGTGTCTCTGCAGTACAGTGTTGACCCAGCTGTTCCCCTGTGTCTCTGCAGTAGTGTTGACCCAGCTGTGTCCCCTGTGTCTCTGTAGTAGTGTTGACCCAGCTGTGTCCCCTGTGTCTCCTGTGTCTCTGTAGTAGTGTTGACCCAGCTGTGTCTCCTGTGTCTCTGCAGTACAGTGTTGTCCCAGCTGTGTCCCCTGTGTCTCTGTAGTAGTGTTGACCCAGCTGTGTCCCCTGTGTCTCTGTAGTAGTGTTGACCCAGCTGTGTTCCCTGTGTCTCTGTAGTAGTGTTGACCCAGCTGTGTCCCCTGTGTCTCCTGTGTCTCTGTAGTAGTGTTGACCAGCTGTGTCCCCTGTGTCTCTGTAGTATAGTGTTGACCCAGCTGTGTCTCCTGTGTCTCTGCAGTACAGTGTTGACCCAGCTGGGTCCCCTGTGTCTCTGTAGTACTGTTGACCCAGCTGTGTCCCCTGTGTCTCTGTAGTAGTGTTGACCCAGCTGTGTCCCCTGTGTCTCTGTAGTAGTGTTGACCCAGCTGTGTCCCCTGTGTCTCTGTAGTAGTGTTGACCCAGCTGTGTCCCCTGTGTCTCTGTAGTAGTGTTGACCCAGCTGTGTCCCCTGTGTCTCTGTTGTAGTGTTGTCCCAGCTGTGTCTCCTGTGTCCCCTGTGTCTCTGTAGTAGTGTTGTCCCAGCTGTGTCCCCTGTGTCTCTGTAGTAGTGTTGTCCCAGCTGTGTCCCCTGTGTCTCTGTTGTAGTGTTGTCCCAGCTGTGTCTCCTGTGTTTCTGCAGTAGTGTTGTCCCAGCTGTGTCTCCTGTGTCCCCTGTACTCTGCAGTACAGTGTTGACCCAGCTGGGTCCCCTGTGTCTCTGTAGTACTGTTGACCCAGCTGTGTCCCCTGTGTCTCTGTAGTAGTGTTGACCCAGCTGTGTCCCCTGTGTCTCTGTAGTAGTGTTGACCCAGCTGTGTCCCCTGTGCCCCTGTGTCTCTGTAGTAGTGTTGACCCAGCTGTGTCCCCTGTGTCTCTGTAGTAGTGTTGACCCAGCTGGGTCCCCTGTGTCTCTGTAGTACTGTTGACCCAGCTGTGTCCCCTGTGTCTCTGTAGTAGTGTTGACCCAGCTGTGTCCCCTGTGTCTCTGTAGTAGTGTTGTCCCAGCTGTGTCCCCTGTGTCTCTGTTGTAGTGTTGTCCCAGCTGTGTCTCCTGTGTCCCCTGTGTCTCTGTAGTAGTGTTGTCCCAGCTGTGTCCCCTGTGTCTCTGTAGTAGTGTTGTCCCAGCTGTGTCCCCTGTGTCTCTGTTGTAGTGTTGTCCCAGCTGTGTCTCCTGTGTTTCTGCAGTAGTGTTGTCCCAGCTGTGTCTCCTGTGTCCCCTGTGTCTCTGTAGTAGTGTTGTCCCAGCTGTGTCCCCTGTGTCTCTGTAGTACTGTTGACCCAGCTGTGTCCCCTGTGTCTCTGTAGTAGTGTTGACCCAGCTGTGTCCCCTGTGTCTCTGTAGTAGTGTTGACCCAGCTGTGTCCCCTGTGTCTCTGTAGTAGTGTTGACCCAGCTGTGTCCCCTGTGTCTCTGTTGTAGTGTTGTCCCAGCTGTGTCTCCTGTGTCCCCTGTGTCTCTGTAGTAGTGTTGTCCCAGCTGTGTCCCCTGTGTCTCTGTAGTAGTGTTGTCCAGCTGTGTCCCCTGTGTCTCTGTTGTAGTGTTGTCCCAGCTGTGTCTCCTGTGTTTCTGCAGTAGTGTTGTCCAGCTGTGTCTCCTGTGTCCCCTGTGTCTCTGTAGTAGTGTTGTCCCAGCTGTGTCCCCTGTGTCTCTGTAGTAGTGTTGACCCAGCTGTGTCTCCTGTGTTTCTGCAGTACAGTGTTGTCCCAGCTGTGTCCCCTGTGTCTCTGCAGTACAGTGTTGTCCCAGCTGTGTCTCCTGTGTCTCTGCAGTACAGTGTTGTCCCAGCTGTTCCCCTGTGTCTCTGCAGTAGTGTTGACCCAACTGTGTCCCCTGTGTCTCTGTAGTAGTAGTGTTGACCCAGCTGTGTCCCCTGTGTCTCTGTAGTAGTGTTGACCCAGCTGTGTCCCCGTGTCTCTGCAGTACAGTGTTGTCCCAGCTGTGTCCCCTGTGTCTCTGCAGTAGTGTTGACCCAGCTGTGTCCCCTGTGTCTCTGCAGTACAGTGTTGACCCAGCTGTGCCCCCTGTGTCTCTGTAGTAGTGTTGACCCAGCTGTGTCTCCTGTGTCCCCTGTGTCTCTGCAGTACAGTGTTGACCCAGCTGTGTCCCCTGTGTCTCTGTAGTAGTGTTGACCCAGCTGTGTCCCCTGTGTCTCTGTAGTAGTGTTGACCCAGCTGTGTCCCCTGTGTCTCTGTAGTAGTGTTGACCCAGCTGTGTCCCCTGTGTCTCTGTAGTAGTGTTGACCCAGCTGTGTCTCCTGTGTCTCCTGTGTCTCTGTAGTAGTGTTGACCCAGCTGTGTCTCCTGTGTCTCCTGTGTCTCTGTAGTAGTGTTGACCCAGCTGTGTCTCCTGTGTCTCTGTAGTAGTGTTGACCCAGCTGTGTCCTGTGTCTCCTGTGTCTCTGTAGTAGTGTTGACCCAGCTGTGTCCCCTGTGTCTCTGTAGTAGTGTTGACCCAGCTGTGTCTCCTGTGTCTCCTGTGTCTCTGTAGTAGTGTTGACCCAGCTGTGTCTCCTGTGTCTCTGTAGTAGTGTTGACCCAGCTGTGTCCCCTGTGTCTCTGTAGTAGTGTTGACCCAGCTGTGTCTCCTGTGTCTCCTGTGTCTCTGTAGTAGTGTTGACCCAGCTGTGTCTCCTGTGTCTCTGTAGTAGTGTTGACCCAGCTGTGTCCCCTGTGTCTCTGTAGTAGTGTTGACCCAGCTGTGTCTCCTGTGTCTCTGCAGTACAGTGTTGACCCAGCTGTGTCCCCTGTGTCTCTGTAGTAGTGTTGTCCCAGCTGTGTCCCCTGTGTCTCTGTAGTAGTGTTGACCCAGCTGTGTCTCCTGTGTCTCTGCAGTACACTGTTGTCCCAGCTGTGTCTCCTGTGTCTCTGCAGTACAGTGTTGTCCCAGCTGTGTCCCCTGTGTCTCTGCAGTACAGTGTTGTCCCAGCTGTGTCCCCTGTGTCTCTGCAGTACAGTGTTGTCCTAGCTGTGTCCCATGTGTCTCTGCAGTAGTGTTGACCCAGCTGTGTCCCCTGTGTCTCTGCAGTAGTGTTGACCTAGCTGTGTCCCCTGTGTCTCTGTAGTAGTGTTGACCCAGCTGTGTCTCCTGTGCCCCTGTGTCTCTGCAGTAGTGTTGTCCCAGCTGTGTCCCCTGTGTCTCTGTAGTAGTGTTGTCCCAGCTGTGTCCCCTGTGTCTCTGTAGTAGTGTTGACCCAGCTGTGTCCCCTGTGTCTGTAGTAGTGTTGACCCAGCTGTGTCTCCTGTGTCTCTGCAGTACAGTGTTGTCCCAGCTGTGTCCCCTGTGTCTCTGCAGTACAGTGTTGTCCCAGCTGTGTCCCCTGTGTCTCTGCAGTAAAGTGTTGTCCCAGCTGTGTCCCCTGTGTCTCTGCAGTAGTGTTGACCCAGCTGTGTCCCCTGTGTCTCTGTAGTAGTGTTGTCCCAGCTGTGTCCCCTGTGTCTCTGTAGTAGTGTTGACCCAGCTGTGTCCCCTGTATCTCTGTAGTAGTGTTGACCCAGCTGTGTCCCCTGTGTCTCTGCAGTACAGTGTTGTCCCAGCTGTGTCCCCTGTGTCTCTGTAGTAGTGTGTCCCAGCTGTGTCCCCTGTGTCTCTGTAGTAGTGTTGACCCAGCTGTGTCCCCTTTGTCTCTGTAGTAGTGTTGACCCAGCTGTGTCTCCTGTGTCTCCTGTGTCTCTGTAGTAGTGTTGACCCAGCTGTGTCCCCTGTGTCTCTGTAGTAGTGTTGACCCAGCTGTGTCTCCTGTGTCTCCTGTGTCTCTGTAGTAGTGTTGACCCAGCTGTGTCTCCTGTGTCTCTGTAGTAGTGTTGACCCAGCTGTGTCCCCTGTGTCTCTGCAGTACAGTGTTGTCCCAGCTGTGTCTCCTGTGTCTCTGCAGTACAGTGTTGTCCCAGCCGTGTCTCCTGTGTCTCTGTAGTAGTGTTGACCCAGCTGACAGTGTCTGTGTGTCTTTGTTGACAGTGTCCATGTGTCTTTGTTGACAGTGTCCGTGTGTCTTTGTTGACAGTGTCCATGTGTCTGTGTGTCTTGTTGACGGTGTCTGTGTGTCTTTGTTGGCAGTGTCCATGTGTCTTTGGTGACAGTGTCCATGTGTCTGTGTGTCTTTGTTGACAGTGTCCATGTGTCTTTGTTGACAGTGTCCATGTGTCTGTGTGTCTTTGTTGACAGTGTCCATGTGTCTTTGTTGACAGTGTCCATGTGTCTGTGTGTCTTTGTTGACAGTGTCCGTGTGTCTTTGTTGACAGTGTCCATGTGTCTTTATTGACAGTGTCCATGTGTCTGTGTGTCTTTGTTGACAGTGTCCATGTGTCTTTATTGACAGTGTCCATGTGGCCGTATGTCTTTATTGACAGTGTCCCTGTGTCTGTGTCCATGTGTCTTTATTGACAGTGTCCCTGTGTCTTTATTGACAGTGTCCATGTGTCTTTGTTGACAGTGTCCATGTGTGTTTATTGACAGTGTCCTGTGTCTTTGTTGACAGTGTCTGTGTGTCTCTGTTGACAGTGTCCCTGTGTCTTTGTTGACAGTGTCCATGTGTCCTTTGTTGACAGTGTCCACGTGTCTTTGTTGACAGTGTCCATGTGTCTTTGTTGACAGTGTCCACGTGTCTTTGTTGACAGTGTCCTTGTGTCTTTGTTGACGGTGTCCATGTGTCTGTGTGTCTTATTGACAGTGTCCATGTGTCTTTATTGACAGTGTCCATGTGTCTTTGTTGACAGTGTCCATGTGTCTTTGTTGACAGTGTCCCTGTGTCTCCGTTGACAGTGTCCTGTGTCTTTGTTGACAGTGTCCATGTGTCTTTGTTGACAGTGTTCACGTGTCTTTGTTGACAGTGTCCATGTGTCTTTGTTGACAGTGTCCACGTGTCTTTGTTGACGGTGTCCATGTGTCTTTGTTGACAGTGTCCGCATGTCTGTGTGTCCACGTGTCTTTGTTGACAGTGTCCCTGTGTCTTTGTTGACAGTGTCCTTGTGTCTTTGTTGACGGTGTCCATGTGTCTGTGTGTCCACGTGTCTCTGTTGACAGTGTCCATGTGTCTTTGTTGACAGTGTCCCTGTGTCTTTGTTGACAGTGTCCGTGTGTCTTTATTGACTGTGTCTGTGTGTCCACGTGTCTCTGTTGACAGTGTCCATGTGTCTTTGTTGACAGTGTCCCTGTGTCTTTGTTGACAGTGTCCATGTGTCTTTATTGACAGTGTCCATGTGTCTGTGTGTCCATGTGTCTTTATTGACAGTGTCCATGTGTCTTTATTGACAGTGTCCATGTGTCTGTGTGTCCATGTGTCTTTGTTGACAGTGTCCACGTGTCTGTGTGTCTCTGTTGACAGTGTCCACATGTCCATGTGTCTTTGTTGACAGTGTCCACCTGTCTGTGTGTCCACGTGTCTTCAGCAGCTGTGCTCTGTCTCCCTCTCAGTCCTGTTCCAGTCCTCGGTGCTGCTCCAGCTCATCGGTTTTTCAGTCCAAAGCAAAGTGAGACCTGTTCCTGGACGGGTTCTGTCCACCTTCCCCAGAGAACTGTTCTGTTGTTCGGATGATCAGTAACTACAGCAGGAAGTACCATCATGAACTGTGGACCCGTGCACACCCGTCAGATGGTGAACACTCCCCACGACTGGTGGGCAGTGTTCACCATGACGACCGTGCTGCTGCTCTGGTCCTACAGTCGGTGGATCACATCATGTTCACGTGGTTCTGAATCTGAACCAGTGGAGCCGGTTTAGGGTCTTGGTCTGACTTCATTCTCTCTGGATCATCAGGCTGGTGCTGGATGACGGGACAGGTGAGGCTCACGTCTGGGTCTCAGGTGCTCTGGTCCGTCCCCTGCTGGGACTGAACGATCGTCAGTGGGAGGGGCTTCAGAGAGCGCTCCGAGTCAGGGGCCAGGTGGAGGTGTACCCCTGGGGCCAGAGCTTGGTGCGTACCACTTCCTGTGTGACCCCAGAGCACCAGCGCGTGTGTTCATGCGTGTGTATTTTCCAGGTGTGTGCCGACGCTCTCCTGCACTTCCTGTTGTGTGTGTGCAGCAGTAAAGTTGTGTGTCGCCAGCTCGCGCTCACCTGCAGGAGACACAACAGACAGAGATCAGAAGGTAACGATGGTATACAAACTCCGACCCTCTTCGCTCGTTGCCATGGAGATGACGCTCATGTTGTTTATCCATTTAGCTGATGACATCACAGGTGACGTCTCCTCTGTTGGACAGTGATGTTCCTCTCTTGTCCACGAGGGGGAGCTCTAACCTTTAGGAGCTGTAGAACCTGACAGTCACGGGTTCTGTGCCGCGTTCTTAAAGAACAACTTTTATCGTTTCAGAATCAAAGAGGTTCAGTCGAGGAGATCGAGATTTCCTGACCAGGTTGACTCCGCCCCTCCAGCTCACCTGTCTGCACATCAACACACTGACCCTGATCCCCTGTTCATCTGCAGTGTGACACAATTTCATGCTTCATTTGGGAGTTTCTGTAAGAGACATTTTAATAGAACTATTTATTCTAGAAGAACAATTTCAGCTTGTTCTAACTTCCAGGAAGCTCTTTATATTATCACGGTGAGCAGGAACTGTCCTGGGAGAGCTGATGGACCTGTCGCTGGTTATTGGCTCATGTTTGGGTGTCACACATGTCAAACATGATCATGTAAAGGGAAAATCACTGGAAATGTAAAGATCAAACTGTTTCATTGGCTTCAACACAAATTCTAAACATGTGATTTATGTATAAGCTAGCCTAGCTTAGCTTTGTTCCACCGTTTCCTGTCAGCTACTGGAGGTCGTTTGAGCCATCGAAGAACAAGATGGTGATAATGTCAGGGTGCAAGTTTGGACCTGCTGCCCAGCAGGTGGCGCACCAGCGTCTCTGGTAACGGCTGGTCGTCCTCAATGTTCTGTTGCCCAGTGACGGATGATAAAATAGACGGCTGCTTCGTGATTGGCTCTAAAATTAGCATGCGCGGCCACATGGTCGTGTTATTAATATTTATTTTCTGTTTGTTGTCAACACGTTTGCGTATTTATTTGTGCAACTCTGCACAATAACAATATAACACGGTTTTATTTCTAATGTAGTGAATCTTTTCCTGAGAACACGTTGCTTGTGCGCGTGTTAACCTTTTATCGAAGGCGTCTGGCCTGTAGGGGGCGTCGTGGCGCCTCCTCCTCCCCTGGTGTTCAGCACCAAACTGCTGCTGCTGGATACTGATGACGCCTCGGCAGCTCGGCCTCTGATTGGCTGCTGGCTGAAGAGGAAGTGAAAGACGAATGTTGGGACTTTCCAGAGATGCTGCGTTCAGGTGTCCAGACAAGAAAGAACTGCCCCGACGCTTTCATCACACACACACGCGCACACACACACTCGGAATAAACGAGTTTAACCAAATGACTCTAAAATGAAAGTATTGTTGGCTGATGTGTCAGCGGGATTCTTGTTGACTCCATGTTTGACAGATGAGCCTCGGTTCTGCTGCAGTTCTGTTTCTCTTCAAACAGAATGTTTTTAATTCAAACTAATGTGGTCTCATTGTTCCATGCAACAATCTTCACATGATCTTCCTGCGTGTCTTTATCAGTAACATCATTTATGGTCGCTGGTCTCCTGCTTCTCCTGATCATTAATGTGACAGAGACCTTTCATTTCCTCTAAATGGATCTGGGTTCCTTCAGCTTCATCTCCACTGACTGTTGAACCCTGATCTGGTTCCTGTTTCCACCAGTTTTTGCTAATCAGGCCTTTACACAGACCAGGGACCGATCTAGAAAACTACAAACACCCAACAAGTGTGTCCGTGTGTGTGTGTGTGTGTGTGTGTTCATCCAAGAAGATTTTAAGAGGGATCTCAAAGGGATCAAACTCAGAACGAATATGGGCATGAATACGATCCTCTCCCAGCACGAGGCTGCGCTGTGATTGGTCGACCTCCAATCAGAATCTGTTGTTACATAATGAGAAAACAACGTCTCTAAGTTAGCATTTTCTATCATGAAATCTTGTTTTTCTTTGATTTTAGTTGAATAATGTGAACAGTCTCATTTATTTTCTATCATTTGTTCTGGGAATATTAATGTCAGATTAAAGAATTTGGGATTATGAGCTATTTTCCAGAATAAACTAATTTATAAAACGGAGGTACGACTTTATCAATTAATCACTCTTTATTCATACAACGTCTCCTGTAATATAAATACTAATCACAGGACGGCTAGCGAGAACGCTACAGTACCTTTAGCATGTGAAGCTACATCATGCTAACGAAGAAAAACAGCAGTTTTGGTAGAGCGCCATCTGAACAGGCTCCGCCCCCTGATGGCAGCATGAGTCCAAGAGTTTCTGCTGAGGTTCCTGGAGCATCAGCTGACACCAGACTTGTTCCTTCTCTTTGGATCAGGTTCTTCAGGTTCTGCTCATGTTCACATCTTCCGTGTTGGTGCTTTCAGAAGCTTCAGATGAAATTTCTCATTTAAACCTGTTTATTTACATTTATTTCCAACGGGATCATCGTCAGCTCTGAATGTTTGACTGAAATACCAATAAATCAAGGCACCAACACTAAATACTCAGTATTCTGGAACAAACGTGTTTACTTTCTGTTCAATCTGAATTAAAACTTTTCATCCCTCACTGAAATCTAAAATAATAAAATCTCTCCAGATTAAATGAAAGTTTACTTACTCCACAGATTTAATAAAAAGAAAATTATTCCTAAACAGAAGTATTGATGACTGAGCTGATATCAGGTTCTGTGAGCTGCAGCCTTTACCTGGTTATTGATGATGTCACCACAGCTCTGCTCTCTGATTGGCTGCTCAAAGTCTGAAAGTTCAACAACAGCCGAGTTTCTGTCAGACTTCCTCAGAGCGGATCAGAGTTAGACCAGATCACAGTTGGACCGGATCAGAGTTAGACCAGATCAGAGTTAGACCGGATCAGAGTTGGACCGGATCAGAGTTAGACCAGATCACAGTTAGACCGGATCACAGTTAGACCAGATCACAGTTAGACCAGACCAGCCTTGGTCACAGACTGGCTCAGCTCCACAGGTAGATGATGAAGATGCTGCTCCTCATCCTCTGCTGCGTCCTCGGTGTCTCTGCTGACAGTGAGTTTGTGTTGGACAGACAGACAGACAGACTGACAGACAGACAGACAGACAGACAGACAGACAGACAGACAGACAGACAGACAGACAGGCAGACAGACAGACAGACAGACAGACAGACAGACAGACAGACAGACAGACAGACAGACAGACTGAAGGTTGTCTTTCTCTTCTCAGGTCAACATGAAGACATTGCTATCGCGGGCTGTTCAGACTTGGATGGAGAAGACATGTATGGTCTGGATGGTGAAGAGCTTTGGTACGCAGACTTCAGTAAAGGAGTCGGAGTCTACGGCAACCCTCCGTTCATAGATCCTATCACATATGAAGAAGGCGCCTACAGCCAAGCTGTGGGATCTGCAGACCTGTAAAACCAACCTGGATATTGCTCGTAAAGCCCTCAAAGACATGCCGCCAGAGACAGGTAAAAACACGCCGTCCTCCATCTGTGACTGAATAAGTTGAACTGCATCAATATTCTACAGACAATTTAGCCACTAATCCAGTTTATGGAATCTTCTGGAATAACTGATGATGAAGATAAAATGTTCATTCTGCTGCTGAGAACAAGGTGAACTCCTACTGACGTCTGACTGATGCTTTTGTTCAGTTGCTCCCACCAGTCCAATGATCTACCCCAGAAATGAAGTCCAGCTGAGTCAGCAGAACACTCTGATCTGTTTCGTGACCGGCTTCTATCCGGCTCCCGTTAACGTCTCCTGGACCAGGAACGGAGAGCACGTGACCCAGGGGACCAGCATCAACGTTCCCTACCCCAACAAAGAGGGAACCTTCACCCAGATCTCCAGACTGGCCTTCGTCCCCCAGCAGGGAGACATTTACAGCTGCAGGGTCCAACACCCGGCGCTGAGCGGCCTGGACACCAGGATGTGGAGTGAGAGGGATTATTACTGTTGTTATTACTACTGTTATTACTGTTACCGTTCATTATTATCACTGATATTATTATTTGTTTTTATTACTACTGTTATTACTGTTACCGTTCATTATTATCACTGATATGTTGTTATTATTGCTGTTATTTAAACACAGACAGACAGACAGACAGGCAGACAGACAGACAGACAGACAGACAGGCAGGCAGGCAGGCAGACAGACAGGCAACACAGACAGGCAGGCAGACAGGCAGAGGCAGGCAGGCAGGCAGACAGACAGACAGACAGGCAGACAGACAGACAGACAGGCAGACAGGCAGGCAGGCGGCAGACAGACAGACAGACAGACAGACAGACAGACAGACAGACAGACAGGCAGGCAGGCAGGCAGGCAGGCAGGCAGACAGACAGGCAGGCAGGCAGCAGGCAGACAGGCAGGCAGACAGACAGACAGGCAGCAGGCAGGCAGGCAGGCAGGCAGACAGACAGACAGACAGACAGACAGACAGACAGACAGACAGACAGGCAGACAGACAGACAGACAGAGACAGGCAGACAGACAGACAGACAGACAGACAGACAGACAGACAGACAGACAGGCAGCTAATGTGTGTTTGCATGTCTGCAGCTGTGGAGGTGCAGCAGCCTGGAGTTGGCCCTGCAGTCTTCTGTGGTCTGGGTCTGACCTTGGGTCTCCTCGGGGTCGCTGCAGGGACCTTCTTCCTCATCAAAGGGAACGAGTGCAGATGATCCAGAGGATCCAGAGGATCCAGAGGATCCAGAGGATCCAGAGGATCCCGATGTGGTGGATCTTTGTTCCCACAGCTTGTGCTCACTAAGATCACAGTCAGCTCATGTTGATAAATGCTGGATGATTTTTCTCTGATGTCTTCAAATATTAAAAACCTGAAAAGATGAGAAAGTGTTTGATTTGAAGTGAGTTCAAATGGCAGAAAAACATCAAAGGAACTTGATTTTATTGGTCACTAAAGACTGTCACTATTAATATAATAAAATAATAATAATAATAACAATAACAATAACAACAACAACAACCATAATAATAATAATAATAATATAATAATAATAATAATAATAATAATAATAATAATAAATACATCTAAGGGGGTTCAGGGCCAGGCAGGAGCTCCAGACCTTCTGTCAGGATGGACCCGGTTCTTCACAGGAACTCGGGTTCTTTATGAGGCCACAGGGGGCGGAGTCTAACCTGTCCTCAGGAGGCAGGAGGACACCTGGACAGGTGTTGTGTCCATCAGCACAGTGGCTGGTAGAAAAGATCTACCCTTTTAAAGGTTGTCTTCTAGACGCTCTGGTCATCAAGCAGAAGCTCTTTTGTTTGTTTAGGAGCTTTATTTATTATTAGATCTCATAAAATTATTTTTATTATTATTAGAACTCATAAAACGAACTCACCAGATTAAAATCGCTGGGTTGGTGAAGAAGGAGAGCTTCTGGTCACCCGGTTAAATCAGATCGAGGGATCTTAGAACCTGCAGAGGTCGTTCCAGGTGAAGCGCGAGCTGATCTCGCCAGCGGATCAGTCTGCCTGGCAACAGCTGATGAGCCGCTGACGTCACCGCGACTTTAAATTGAGTTCCGACTCAGATCGAGTCAGTGATCGTTTCACGAGCTTCACAGCAGGATGTCTTCATCATCTCTCAGAGTCTTCCTCCTCTTCATCAGCCTGTACACGGCAGGTAAGAGCAGCTCATCGATACGCTGATCACTGATCGATACGCTGATCACTCATTAATACGCTGATCACTCATCGATACACTGATCACTCATCGATACGCTGATCACTCACCGATACGCTGATCACTCACCGATACACTGATCACTCATCGATACGCTGATCACTCACCGATACGCTGATCACTGATCGATACACTGATCACTCACACTCACCGATACGCTGATCACTCATCGATACGCTGATCACTCATCGATACGCTGATCACTCATTAATACACTGATCACTCATCGATACACTGATCACTCATCGATACGCTGATCACTCACCGATACGCTGATCACTGATCGATACGCTGATCACTCATTGATACACTGATCACTCATTAATACGCTGATCACTCATCGATACCGACCCCTCTTCTCTCTGCAGGTGGATTTCAACATTATGAGGTGGATCGCTGTAATTTTAACTCCACCGATCTGAAGGACATCGAGTTTTCCAGATCATTTTACTACAACAAACTGATGCTTGTCCGCTTCAGCAGCAGCGTGGGGAAGTTTGAGGGATTCACGAAATACGGATTACATCAGGCGGATTACCTGAATAATCTGAGTTCATATCTGGAGGAGATGAGGGATAAGAAGGAGCGATACTGTCAGCACAATATAAAGGTCTGGTACAGCAACATTCTGTCAAAGTCCGGTAAGTCTGCGGCTCCTTTACAGCCCAAATCTCACATCACACTATTGATCACCGATGATCGCTTGATCATCCATGGATCCACCTGCAGCAGCAGATCGAACAGGCGAACAGCGCCACCTGGTGGTTGATCACGGTCACTGCAGGGAAATAGTTTAGATCACTGACTGCAATTTTATTCTTTTGTATTTTATGTATTTGTGTTTTATTATTGTTATTATGTTTATGATCATTATCATCATTATTATTACTTTTAAAATAAATGTATGACTGAAGAAGAGGGGCGGAGCTGTCAACTGATGGTGAGTTGGCTCCGATGGTGGGGGGGGGGGGGCAGACAGACCCGGCAGGCCCAAACGTGTTGTGAGGTTCTGCTGGGAACACCTGGCAGAGTCTCCCGTCAGAAGGAGCTTCAACTCACACCTCCGGGAGAGCTTTGACCATGTCCCGGGGGGAGGCGGGGGACATTGAGTCTGACCATGTTCCGTGCCTCCATTGTTGAGGCGGCTGACCGGTGCTGTGGCCGCAAGTGGTTGGTGCCTGTCGTGTCGGCAATGCCTGAACCCGCTGGTGGACACCAGTGGTGAGGGATGCTGTCAGGCTGAAGAAGGAGTGGTATCGGGCCTTACTGGCCTGTGGGAGTCCTGAGGCAGCAGGTAGGCACCGGCAGGCCAAGCGGAGTGCAGCTACGGCGGTTGCCGAGGCAACGACCCGGGCATGGGAAGAGTTCGGTGAGGCCATGGAGAACGACTTTCGGACGGCCTCGAAAAGATTCTGGACCATCATCCATGTTGTGGACCGGTGGAAGGAATACTTCGAGGACCTCCTCAATCCCACCAACACGCCTCCCAGTGAGGAAGTAGGGCCTGGGGACCTGGAGATGGGCTCTGTTGGATCACAATACCTCTCGTGTGTCACTGCTAATCCGCGTGTTCTTTGAATGAAGACTTCAAGAAGAAAAATGCCAATTTCAAAATGTCTTTAACAATAGAACCAATTCAAGATACAAATATTACAGAGCTCCGGGCCAGTTCATAACCCTACAATAACAGAGTCACTTCCCAGGGCATGAAGTCTGAGCCATTCAAAGGAATGGATGGATGGATGGACGGATGGATGGATGGATGGATGGATGATGGATGGATGGATGGATGATGGATGGATGATGGATGGATGGATGATGGATGATGAATGATGGATGATGATGGATGGATGGATGGATGATGGATGGATGGATGGATGATGGATGGATGGATGGATGGATGGATGGATGATGGATGGATGATGGATGATGGATGATGGATGATGGATGGATGGCTGGATGGATGGATGGATGGCTGGATGATTGATGATGGATGATGGATGGATGATGGATGATGAATGGATGGATGGATGGATGGATGGATGCTGGATGATGGATGGATGGATGGATGATGGATGGATGATGGCTGGATGGATGATGGATGATGGATGGGATGATGGATGGATGCTGGATGGATGGATGATGGATGGATGGATGATGGATGGATGATGGATGGATGGATGGATGGCTGGCTGGATGCTGGCTGATGGCTGGCTGATGGATGGATGATGGCTGGATGGATGATGGCTGGATGGCTGGCTGCTGGATGCTGGCTGGCTGGCTGGCTGGATGGCTGGCTGCTGGCTGGCTGATGGATGGATGATGGCTGGATGGCTGGCTGCTGGCTGCTGGCTGGATGGCTGGCTGGCTGGCTGGATGGCTGGCTGCTGGCTGGATGCTGGCTGATGGCTGGCTGCTGGCTGGCTGGCTGATGGCTGGCTGCTGGCTGGCTGGCTGGCTGCTGCTGGCTGGCTGCTGCTGGCTGGCTGCTGGCTGGATGGCTGGCTGGCTGCTGGCTGGCTGCTGGCTGCTGGCTGGCTGCTGGCTGGCTGGCTGGATGGCTGATGGCTGGCTGCTGGCTGGCTGGCTGCTGGATGCTGGCTGGATGGCTGATGGCTGGCTGCTGGCTGGCTGGCTGCTGCTGGCTGGATGGCTGCTGGATGCTGGATGCTGGATGGATGATGGATGGATGATGGATGGATGGACGGATGGATGGTGATGGATGGATGGACGGATGATGGATGATGATGGATGGATGGACGGATGGACGGATGATGGATGGATGATGGATGGATGATGGATGGATGATGGATGGATGGACGGATGGATGGATGATGGATGGATGGACGGATGATGGATGATGGATGGATGGATGGATGATGGATGGATGGATGGACGGATGATGGATGATGGAATATTTTACCCTGTTATAATCTTTATATAATAATAATAGATTAAAATATTAATGTCAATAACAATAACATAACACTTCCTTATTATCTCAAATAATTAGTGTCCGGTGACATTTCCAGTGACGTAATCTAATAAGATGCTTATAGTCGCGTATAAATAAATAAAGCCAACAACATATTTAAAATGGAGGCAGCAATGTTCGGCTAAAGTGAAAGACTTTTACGCTCTAGTAAGATATGTGAAACAAATAGCATATAATAATAACATAATAATACATACATTTGTACGTCATCTCTCCTCGTTTACCCCCCATTGACAGATTATCATGTGATACCGTAAAGGCTGATGGGATATATCACTGAGTTCGGGTGCGTCGGTTGTACACTACTTTTTGCAGTGCATTGTGGGATACATTGAGTGCACTCGCGATGCTCACTAAGAATTCGGACACTATTTCAAAATGGCGTCCACACGATTGAGGGCACTATGTAGGGTACGGGGGGGTTAGGACACAGCCTAAATGACCACCAATCCCCTCTGACCCGGTGCTCCACCTTCTTCTCTCCAGTGGAGCCAGAGGTCATTGTGCACTCGGTGGTGCCCCCTGCTGGAGGACATCCCGCCATGTTGGTCTGCAGCGTCTACGACTTCTACCCCAAATACATCAAAGTGAGCTGGCTGAGAGATGGAGAAGAGGTCAGCCAGGATGTGACCTCCACGGACGAGCTGGCGGACGGCGACTGGTTCTACCAGCTGCACTCTCACCTGGAGTACACGCCCAGGTGGGTCCGGCTCTACGGCCAGATGCAGGTCAACGACCTCGACTGACCCGGTACTGACAGCTCTGATGTGTTGGAACAGTCTGGAGAGAAGATCTCCTGTGTGGTGGAGCACGCCAGCCTGAAAACCCCTTTGGTCAAAGACTGGGGTAACCACCTGTCTGTCTGCTCTGCTGCCTGTCTGTCTGTCAGAGACTCACCTGTCTGTCTGCTCTACTGTCTGCCTGTCTGAGACTCACCTGCCTGTCTGTCTGTCTGAGACTCACCTGTCTGTCTGCTCTGCTGCCTGTCTGAGACTCACCTGTCTGTCTGCTCTGCTGCCTGTCTGTCTGTCAGAGACTCACCTGTCTGTCTGCTCTGCTGCCTGTCTGTCTGTCAGAGACTCACCTGTCTGTCTGCTCTGCTGCCTGTCTGTCTGTCAGAGACTCACCTGTCTGTCTGTCAGAGACTCACCTGTCTGTCTGTCTGAGACTCACCTGTCTGTCTGCTCTGCTGCCTGTCTGAGACTCACCTGTCTGTCTGCTCTGCTGCCTGTCTGTCTGTCAGAGACTCACCTGTCTGTCTGCTCTGCTGCCTGTCTGTCTGTCAGAGACTCACCTGTCTGTCTGCTCTGCTGCCTGTCTGTCTGTCAGAGACTCACCTGTCTGTCTGTCAGAGACTCACCTGTCTGTCTGTCTGAGACTCACCTGTCTGTCTGCTCTGCTGCCTGTCTGAGACTCACCTGTCTGTCTGCTCTGCTGCCTGTCTGTCTGTCAGAGACTCACCTGACTGTCTGCTCTGCTGCCTGTCTGTCTGTCAGAGACTCACCTGTCTGTCTGTCAGAGACTCACCTGTCTGTCTGCTCTGCTGCCTGTCTGTCAGAGACTCACCTGTCTGTCTGTCAGAGACTCACCTGTCTGTCTGTCTGAGACTCACCTGTCTGTCTGCTCTGCTGCCTGTCTGAGACTCACCTGTCTGTCTGTCTGAGACTCACCTGTCTGTCTGCTCTGCTGCCTGTCTGTCAGAGACTCACCTGTCTGTCTGTCAGAGACTCACCTGTCTGTCTGTCTGAGACTCACCTGTCTGTCTGCTCTGCTGCCTGTCTGAGACTCACCTGTCTGTCTGCTCTGCTGCCTGTCTGTCTGTCAGAGACTCACCTGTCTGTCTGCTCTGCTGCCTGTCTGTCTGTCAGAGACTCACCTGTCTGTCTGTCAGAGACTCACCTGTCTGTCTGTCAGAGACTCACCTGTCTGTCTGCTCTGCTGGCTGGCTGGCTGATGGCTGGCTGGCTGGCTGGATGATGGATGGCGGCTGGCTGGATGGCTGCTGGATGGCTGCTGGCTGGCTGGATGGCTGCTGGCTGGCTGGCTGGCTGATGGATGGATTGGATGGCTGGTGGCTGCTGGCTGGGGATGGGCTGGATGGCTGCTGGCTGATGGCTGGATGGTGGATGGATGGCTGATGGCTGGATGATGCTGGATGCTGGCTGGATGTGGATGGATGATGGATGGATGATGGATGGATGATGGATGATGGATGGATGGATGGATGGATGTGGATGGATGGATGGCTGGATTCTGGATGGATGGCTGATGGATGGATGGATGGATGATGGATGGATGATGGATGGATGATGGATGGGATTGATGGATGGATGGATGCTGGATGGATGGATGCTGATGGATGGATGATGGATGGATGATGGATGGATGGATGGATGGATGATGGATGGATGATGGATGGATGGATGGATGGATGATGGATGGATGGCTGGCTGATGGATGGATGGATGGATGATGGATGGCTGGATGTGGATGGATGGATGGATGGATGGATGGATGGATGGAGGATGGATGGATGGATGGATGCTGGATGGATGGATGGATGGATGGATGGATGGATGATGGATGGATGGATGGATCTGGATGGATTGGATGGATGGATGCTGATGATGGATGGATGATGGATGGATGATGGATGGATGATGGATGGATGATTGATGATGGATGGATGGATGGATGTGGATGATGGATGGATGATGGATGGATGATGGATGGATGGATGGATGGATTTCCGGTGACGTAATCTAATAAGATGCTTATAGTCGCGCATAAATAAATAAAGGCAACAACATATTTAAAATGGAGGCAGCAATGTTCCACTAAAGTGAAAGAATTTTACGCTCTAGTAAGATATGTGAAACAAATAGCATATAAAAATAATAACACAATAATACATACATTTGTACGTCATTACTACTCGTTTACCCGCCATCGACAGATTATCACGTGATACCGTAAAGGCTGATGGGATATATCACTGAGTTCGGGTGCATCGGTTGTGCACTACTTTTTGCAGTGCATTGTGGGATACATTGAGTGCACTCGCGATGCTCACTAAGAATTCGGACACTATTTCAAAATGGCGTCCACACGATTGAGTGCACTATGTAGGGTACGGGGGGTTAGGACACAGCCTAAATGACCACCAATCCCCTCTGACCTCCACCTTCTTCTCTCCAGTGGAACCAGAGGTCATTGTGCACTCGGTGGTGCCCCCTGCTGGAGGACATCCCGCCATGTTGGTCTGCAGCGTCTACGACTTCTACCCCAAATACATCAAAGTGAGCTGGCAGAGAGATGGAGAAGAGGTCAGCCAGGATGTGACCTCCACGGACGAGCTGGCGGACGGCGACTGGTTCTACCAGCTGCACTCTCACCTGGAGTACACGCCCAGGTGGGTCCGGCTCTACGGCCAGATGCAGGTCAACGACCTTGACTGACCCGGTACTGACGGCTCTGATGTGTTGGAACAGGTCTGGAGAGAAGATCTCCTGCGTGGTGGAGCACGCCAGCCTGAAAACCCCTTTGGTCAAAGACTGGGGTAACCACCTGTCTGTCTGCTCTGCTGCCTGTCTGTCTGTCAGAGACTCACCTGTCTGTCTGCTCTGCTGCCTGTCTGAGACTCGCCTGTCTGTCTGCTCTGCTGCCTGTCTGTCTGTCTGTCTGAGACTCACCTGTCTGTCTGCTCTACTGCCTGTCTGTCTGTCAGAGACTCACCTGTCTGTCTGCTCTGCTGCCTGTCTGAGACTCACCTGTCTGTCTGCCTGCTGCCTGTCTGAGACTCACCTGCCTGTCTGTCAGAGGCTCACCTGTCTGTCTGCTCTGCTGCCTGTCTGTCTGCCTGTCTGAGACTCACTGTCTGTCTGCTCTGCTGCCTGTCTGTCTGTCAGAGACTCACCTGTCTGTCTGCTCTGCTGCCTGTCTGAGACTCACCTGTCTGTCTGTCTGAGACTCACCTGTCTGTCTGTCTGTCTGAGACTCACCTGTCTGTCTGTCAGAGACTCACCTGTCTGTCTGCTCTGCTGCCTGTCTGAGACTCACCTGTCTGTCTGCTCTGCTGCCTGTCTGAGACTCACCTGTCTGTCTGCTCTGCTGCCTGTCTGAGACTCACCTGTCTGTCTGCTCTGCTGCCTGTCTGTCTGTCAGAGACTCACCTGTCTGTCTGCTCTGCTGCCTGTCTGAGACTCACCTGTCTGTCTGCTCTGCTGCCTGTCTGTCTGTCTGAGACTCACCTGTCTGTCTGCTCTGCTGCCTGTCTGAGACTCACCTGTCTGTCTGCTCTGCTGCCTGTCTGTCTGTCTGAGACTCACCTGTCTGTCTGCTCTGCTGCCTGTCTGAGACTCACCTGTCTGTCTGCTCTGCTGCCTGTCTGTCTGTCAGAGACTCACCTGTCTGTCTGCTCTGCTGCCTGTCTGAGACTCACCTGTCTGTCTGCTCTGCTGCCTGTCTGTCTGTCTGAGACTCACCTGTCTGTCTGCTCTGCTGCCTGTCTGAGACTCACCTGTCTGTCTGCTCTGCTGCCTGTCTGTCTGTCAGAGACTCACCTGTCTGTCTGCTCTGCTGCCTGTCAGAGACTCGCCTGTCTGTCTGCTCTGCTGCCTGTCTGTCTGTCAGAGACTCACCGTCTGTCTGCTCTGCTGCCTGTCAGAGACTCGCCTGTCTGTCTGCTCTGCTGCCTGTCTTCTGTCTGTCAGAGACTCACTGTCTGTCTGCTCTGCCTGTCTGTCTGCTCTGCTGCCTGTCTGAGACTCACCTGTCTGTCTGCTCTGCTGCCTGTCTGTCTGTCAGAGACTCACCTGTCTGTCTGCTCTGCTGCCTGTCTGAGACTCACTGTGTGTCTGCTCTGCTGCCTGTCTGTCTGTCTGTCAGAGACTCACCTGTCTGTCTGCTCTGCTGCCTGTCTGAGACTCACTGTCTGTCTGCTCTGCTGCCTGTCTGTCTGTCAGAGACTCACCTGTCTGTCTGCTCTGCTGCCTGTCAGAGACTCGCCTGTCTGTCTGCTCTGCTGCCTGTCTGTCTGTCAGAGACTCACCTGTCTGTCTGCTCTGCTGCCTGTCAGAGACTCGCCTGTCTGTCTGCTCTGCTGCCTGTCTGTCTGTCAGAGACTCACCTGTCTGTCTGCTCTGCTGCCTGTCTGTCTGTCAGAGACTCACCTGTCTGCCTGCTCTGCTGCCTGTCTGAGACTCACCTGTCTGTCTGCTCTGCTGCCTGTCTGTCTGTCAGAGACTCACCTGTCTGTCTGCTCTGCTGCCTGTCTGTCTGTCAGAGACTCACCTGTCTGTCTGCTCTGCTGCCTGTTGAGACTCACCTGTCTGCCTGCTCTGCTGCCTGTCTGTCTGTCTGAGACTCACCTGTCTGTCTGCTCTGCTGCCTGTCAGAGACTCACCTGTCTGTCTGCTCTGCTGCCTGTCAGAGACTCACCTGTCTGCCTGCTCTGCTGCCTGTCTGAGACTCACCTGTCTGTCTGCTCTGCTGCCTGTCTGTCTGTCAGAGACTCACCTGTCTGTCTGCTCTGCTGCCTGTCTGTCTGAGACTCACCTGTCTGTCTGCTCTGCTGCCTGTCTGAGACTCACCTGTCTGTCTGCTCTGCTGCCTGTCAGAGACTCACCTGTCTGCCTGCTCTGCTGCCTGTCTGAGACTCACCTGTCTGTCTGCTCTGCTGCCTGTCTGTCTGTCAGAGACTCACCTGTCTGTCTGCTCTGCTGCCTGTCTGTCTGTCAGACTCACCTGTCTGTCCCCACCTGTCTCCCCTCAGACCCATCCATGCCTGAATCTGAGAGGAACCAGATCGCCATCGGAGCATCAGGCCTGATCCTGGGTCTGATCTTGTCTCTGGCTGGATTCATCTACTTCAAGAGAAAATCTCGAGGTCAGACCAGTTTATCCCAGTTTATCCCAGACCAGTTTGGATGGTTCAGACCAGTTTGGCTGGTTCAGACTAGTTTGGATGGTTCAGACCAGTTTGGATGGTTCAGACCAGTTTGGATGGTTCAGACCAGTTGAGTCCCTGACCCTGTTGTGTGTCTCTTTCTTTCTTTAGGGAGGATCCTGGTTCCCAATAACTGATCCTGGTCCTGGTCCTGGTCCTGGTCCTGGTCCTGGACCTGGTTCTGTATCCTCCTGCTGCCTGCCACCTGCTGGAGCGGCTGATGATCTGCATTCTGGTCCAGAACCTGGTTCTGGGCTGCATTTATCTGGACTGTTGAGCTTCTCTGTCATAATCAGCATTTTCTTTCTGCTCCTTCAACAAATGTGATCAATAATGTGATCAGTAATGTGATCAGTAATGTGATCAGTAAAGTGATCAGTAATGTGATCAGTAATGTGATCAGTAATGTGATCAGTCAGAGCTGACAGTTTGTGTGATTGATATTTTCTAATCTTCTGATGTGATGCATTTATAACTCCAATAAACCACCTGAGAACTCTGATGTCTCATTAATAACCTGCTTATTCTGGACATTTCAGGGCTGCTGCCCCCTGGTGGCAGAAATAAAGATGTGTGATCATGAGGAATCCATCAGATTTAAAGATCATTTGAGAGGGAATCATCTCAGCAGCTCAACAATAGTGAATAAATGTGTGATTGTTGTTCAGATTTGAGGGATTATTCAGTAGATTGTTAATCTGTGATGACCAAGAGAGACAGAAATGAAGATGAGCACAAAGATTATTGCTCAATAATTTGAACATGGAAGATTCTGCTAATAACGTGGTAATAAAAGATCAATATCACATATCAGCAAACTCGGGTTTGACTCGACATCACATCAGTTTGAGTGAAAGAAACTTTGGAATCTTCCGTCAGGTAACGCATTACGTCACTTCCTGTCTCCTTAATAGAGTTCGTTGGTGCACGGTGCGTGTTGGATTCACTTTATTTACAATTGAATACTCGGGAAAGTCTAGTCACTCGATAACAACAGGGAGAAATAACTTATATTAGCATGGCCTCACCGTCTGTTCCACCCGGTGTCTTTGTCTGTTCAGCGTGTGAAATGTTTAGTTGCTCCTCTGCCTCCTTTAGTGAAGGGAATAGGTGCAGAAAGTGTAGTTTATTTATGGCTATGGAGGCGAGACTTAGTGAGCTTGAGACACGGTTCCGCAGCTTGGAGTTAGCTGGAGTTGCGTCAGGTAGCCAGGAGAAGCTAGCTGCTGCGGAGCCGCCTAGCGTAGCTTCAGCTAGCGGTCCCCCGGCAGCAGCCGAGCAGCCGGCTAGCCAGGGCGGCTGGGAGACGGTTCGGAGGAAGCGTAGCCCCAAACAAAGGCCCACGGTGCCCCACCAACCGCTTCCCGTGGCTAACCGCTTTTCCCCACTCGGCGACACACCCGCTGAGAAACCGACCCTGGTAATTGGCGACTCTGTTTTGCGCCACGTGAAGCCGACTCCAGCGACCATAGTTAGGTGCATTCCGGGGGCCAGAGCGGGCGACATAGAAGCCAATTTACGGCTGCTGGCGAGACGTAATCGTAAATTTGGTAAAGTTATTATTCACGTCGGAGCCAACGACACCCGGCTTCGTCAGTCGGAGGTCACTAAAATTAACTTGGAGTCGGTGTGTAACTACGCAAAAACGATGTGGGACTCCGTAGCATTCTCTGGTCCCCTCCCCAATCTGGCCAGCGAGGAGATGTTTAGCCGCATGTCATCGCTCCGTCGCTGGCTGTCACGGTGGTGCCCCGATAACCAGGTGGCCTTTATAGACAGTTGGAGCACCTTCTGGGGAAAACCTGGTCTGATTAGGAGAGACGGTGTCCATCCCACTCGAGATGGCGCTTCTCTCATTTCTAGTAATCTGGCTAATTTTATTAGACCCAAAGTGACCTGACAACCCAGGGTCCAGACCAGGATGCAGAGTTGTGTCTTACACACCTCTCTGCTGCTTCCTTAGAACCCTCATCCACCAACAATAACATATTTAACACTATAGAGGTAGTCTCTGTTCCACGGTTAAAAGTTCACCAAGCACAGAGTGGGGGAGCGGTCAATCACCAAAATCTTATTAAAATTGATACTGAAGCACAAGTTGGAGAAACTAATATCACAATTAAGTGTGGACTGTTAAATATTAGATCTCTTTTGTGTAAATCCCTGTTAGTGCACGACCTGATAGCGGATCATCACATTGATGTCTGTGTAGATTCTCAATCACCCAGGTCATTGTATCTGTCGTAAGGATGAACGGCGGTGGAGGAGACAGAGGGAGATGGGAGATTCTTTCCTCCAAAAATGTATTTTAATTTACCAAAAATAAAGTGGCGTCAGAAGATGCCAGGCTAAATCCATACAATACATACAGACCCTGCACACTCTTACACCCCACCAGTTTAACTTTTTTCCAACAATTTCTTTTCCTCCACAACAATGACTAACCAACTCAATAACCAACAAGAAGCCCCGTCTTGGGCCTACTACAGGGCTTTTATACCTGTAGCCCCTCCCACAGGTGAAACCAATTATCAAAATTATTACGCTCACTAATACATTTACAAACACACAAATTACAACCGAAAAGAAAATACAAAATATGCGTAAAACTTCCAAAACAAATTTCCACCACCAACAACCACCCAGTGCACAGTAAAATACATGTTCAATTTACCCCAATAAAAACCCCCCGCTAAAATAGATTGTGCCGTAGCACCCGCGAAACCCCTCCATATATACAATCATGGACCAGTCCTTCGGTTTCCCCAAACCAGGAAGTATGTCCTGCTGGTGAGCTATGGTGAAAAGTGGTGTGTCTGAAATGCTTAAACCGAGTAACCCAAGACGGAACAGAATGGAAATGAAATGTTTGTGTGTGCGTATGAAGTGTGTGCGTATGAAGTGTGTGCGTAAGTGGCACGGCTCACTCTGTGACAGTATCCAAGGTAGTTTTCTCTGTCAACTGGACTGGGTTTCTTCTCTTGAAGACGTTTCTCCTTCTATCCAGAAGGCTTCTTCAGTTCTGAAATCGCTGGGGAGAGAGCTTGAAATATATAGCCCCTGTGGACCATTAGCATGCTAATGATCTGGGTGGTCACCTGAGAGTCGTTAGCAGGGTCGTTGGTCGGGTCGTTCACCTAGTTTCTGTTGAGGTGTCTCCCCTTTGTCTGCTGGATCACATGGTGATGAGTCACTGGGTCTCCTGGAATGGTGTGAATGTTTGTTTTGTTGGAAGGAGTGGAGGACTGCATTGTTGTGGGTGACAGGAAGTGCCTCAGGCCACCACCTCTGTTTAAGGATGGTTTTTCCAGTTTGACATGGATGCTTCCTTGACCCCCCTCTCAGACCAGCGGTCTTCTCTGGCCAGTACCCGTACTGGGCTGTCCTGGAGGAGTGCCCACTCTCCTTTAGGAGTAGGTGGACCTGCTGAGTCCTGACCTGAAGAGGTGGCGCGTCTGTGTTGTGCCTTCTTCTGTGGTTGCTTGGTTCCCCAATGTTCCTCACGTTCCTCCTGGTGCTGCACAGCATAAACAACATTACTTTGTTTGGGTCTTGGTGTCTTGTCCTTCCGGTGGACCAGCCTCTGTCTGAGAGTGTTGCTGGGTTTGAAATGAACCGGTATGTCGTGTTTCTGGAGGATCCTCCTAAACTTCTCCGAGACTCCAGACAGGTAGGGGATGGAAACGCTGCGGCGTTTGTTTCTCTCCTCCTCTCCTTTGCTGGGGTCTGCTTTCCTGAGGTCCTGGTGAAGGCCCAGTCTGGGTAGCCACATGTTGAGAGCTGTCTTAATGTGGTCCTGTTCCTTCTTCCTGCCTTGGGATGTGGTGGGTATTTCTCTGGCCCGGTGTTGGAGAGTTCTGATCACTTCCAACTTGTGTTCCAGTGGGTGGTGAGAGTCAAACTGGAGGTACTGGTCAGTATGTGTAGGTTTCCTGTAGACTTCGATGGTGAGGTTTCTGTCCTCATGATCTTGACTGCTCAGTCCAGAAAGGCCAGACTGTTTCCTTTTACATCTTCCCGGGTGAATTTTACATGCTGGTCTGTTTTGTTGAGGTGATCGGAGAACGCTTCCAATTCTTGTGTTCTTTGTTCCTGAGGTTCCTGAGCGCCCTGATGTTAGCGGTTCTGTGCCTTCTGGGCCGACGCCGGCCTGGTTCTCTCTGCCCTGCGGTCTGGTTTCACCTCTTCCTGCATCACTCCGGTAACCTGGAGCCCCCCAACGCACCTGAAGAACCAGGACCAAACTGCATCGTCTGCATATTCCCTCAGTTGTTTCTTTCCAGCCAGGGAATCAAAACCCTCACGAGACTTTTTACTGATGTCAGCAGGACGAGTTCCTCAGAGAGAACCCAGGTGACCTGTCAGCATCTGAAAGATCAGGAAGCTGCTGACCCACCATGATGCTGAACAGTTAGTCCTGCATTTGTTCCTTCCAGGCTGGACTATTGTGATTCTTTATTATCAGGGGGTCCAAACAACTCTTTAAGAAGCCTCCAGCTGATCCAAAATGCTGCAGCCAGAGTTCTGACAGGTATTGACAAAAGTCCAAGAAATAACGCTGGAAAGATCAAAACAGCTGATTCAGGTGTTGGAGAACCAGGGGAAGAGACCACATTAGTCCAGTCCCTGCATTGGCTCCCTGTTCAATTTAGAGGAGATTTTAAAATCAAAGAAAGCCCTCTGCTCCCTGGCCCCTGGCCCCAGGCCCTCCGCTCCCAGGCCCCAGGCCCCTGGAAGTGGCTCCCATCTGGATCTGGGAGGCAGACTCGGTGTTTAAAACCAGACCTAAAACCTTCCTTTTTGATAATGCTCATAATAAAGGTGGAGACAACGCGACCATTTGCCCTCATTCCCGTGAGGAGGGTTGAGAACGCTTTCTGTCGGGGAAGCAGCGCCACCTGTCGGTCACCAGGAGGCATCGCAGGCTCTGCGATTTAAGTGGAGAAACGTCCAGAGTTTGGATGTCGAAAAACGGATTAACAACTCTTCCTTCTGACAACATCGAGGCTAATGACGTTCGCCTCATTCCTGTAATTAAAAATGCGCGACACAAGAAGGTGGCCAAGGTCAGATGCGGGAGAAAGTTGCGGTTCTTCTCCGTCCAGTGAGCTGCAACAGCCCGGAACATTCCTGCGTAGCCTGCTCACAAACTGCTCATCAATGTGCGAACCCAGAAGGGAATGAGGACAATTCTGGACAATTTGGCTGCTGCAGCTCCCATAAACGGACCGCTGTCCCGGCTCTGATTGGTCCCGTCACCTGCCTTCAGGGGAAGGGGCGGGGCTAGAGCCGGAACCTGCGGAGATCGTTTCAGTTGGACCAAATGATCCTAAAAGGAATTGTTTGACTCTTTGCGTCACATCAGCTGTCGCAATGCCATTTAAAATATCTAATTAGCATTGATGATATTTGGATGAGCTGTATCAATGAAGTAAAAACAATTAACTACACAAGTCTTGCAAACAAACGCCCTAGAAGCTTGTTTTCTTCTGGTTGCAGTTATCCTGCGTTTGTTATTGCTAAGCTAAGCTAAGCTAACTCTCTGACATGTGTCGGCATGACGGTCGTTTCCGCGCGGTGTTTGCGGGGACAGACGCAGTTTCCGGGCAGAGTGGCACCTCTGTCGTCGGAGAGCAGCTCAGCACGGGGCGGAGCTGCACGAGCCCGACGCCGCCTTCTGATTGGCTGTCTCCGAGCTCAGGCCTCGCCACGGGAACGCGCTGGCGCAGACGCGCACACACCCGCCGCGCGGCCAGGCCACTGGCCAGCCTCTGTCTCTCCCCCTTTTCTCCCCCTTTCTTTTTGTCCAAGTATCGATTTCCGGTTTAAACTTTCCACCGTAAGTCGCTTTTATCGCCCCCCCCCGCAGTCGCTCCGGACCGGACCCCCAACCGGACATTGGGCCGTGATTCCGCGACGGGCCTCGACTTTCCCTCAGACCGGGCGGTGACGTCAGCTCCGGTCACGTCGGTGAGTGTTTGAACTTCTTTGATCGTCTGGTGTTGTTCCACTTCCGCTCCAGTCTGCCTGTGTTCCGGTACCGGCAGGGACACGGGCGTGAACGGACGAGCGCCTGCTGCCCAGAACTCCCACACTGGAGCGGAACTTTCCCCGGTACCGAATATTCTGCGTGTTCGCGTCCATTAACTTGAAGCGGGTCGCCAGACTGAGGCTTTGCTCCTGGACCGGTTCTGACAGCAGCCAGAGGGTCCCGCAGAACCACTTTCTGTGAAGTTCTGGGAACACTGGGAGCGTGTTGGGCTGCCCGGTTCTGTTCGGGCCTCTTCAGCTCCAACACGGTCGTGATTCTTCATGTTCTCCTCATCACTTAGATGGGTTAGGGACCCGTGGGGGCTCTGGGGCAGCGGTCCCAACAGTCTGGGACCCCAGGACCCCCCACCGGGGCTCTGGGGCAGCGGTCCCAACAGCCTGGGACCCAGGACCCCCCACCCCCCACCGGGGCTCTGGGGCAGCGGTCCCAACAGTCTGGGTCCCCTGGACCCCCCACCGGGGCTCTGGGGCAGCGGTCCCAACAGTCTGGGTCCCCTGGACCCCCCACCGGGGCTCTGGGGCAGCGGTCCCAACAGTCTGGGTCCCCTGGACCCCCCCGGGGCTCTGGGGCAGCGGTCCCAACAGTCTGGGTCCCCTGGACCCCCCCGGGGCTCTGGGAGCGGTCCCAACAGTCTGGGTCCCCTGGACCCCCCACCGGGGCTCTGGGGCAGCGGTCCCAACAGTCTGGGTCCCCTGGACCCCCCACCGGGGCTCTGGGGCAGCGGTCCCAACAGCCTGGGACCCCAGGACCCCCCACCGGGGCTCTGGGGCAGCGGTCCCACAGCCTGGGACCCCAGGACCCCCCACCGGGGCTCTGGGGCAGCGGTCCCAACAGTCTGGGACCCCCCCGGACCCCCCCACTCCAGACTGTCAGTACGTTCGTTCACCTGGAGGACAGAACCGCCTGTCGGTTCTGATGTGGGCGGAGCCTCAACGGAGCCGACCTCCAGCTTCAGAACACAATGCATCGCGTGATCCCATTTCCTTTCCAGGCAGGAAGTTGTAAGTGGGAGCACTTCCTGGAAGTGTGGGGTAATGAGTGGTGGCAGCAGCCCAGAGGTGAGCCAGGAGGGGCTCAGAGCCAGGATAAAGGTCCAGACCAACCACAATCTGAGACCTGGGTGTTGTGTACTGACCTGTTGTGTACTGCTTGGACATGTGACATGCAGCAGGGGATTGTGGGTAATATCATGGAGAAATGTCAGCTGCTGGTGAGCCTCTGCTCCAGTTATGAGAGTGGGGATGTGTGTGTGTGTGTGTGTGTGTGTGTGTGTGTGTGTGTGCGTGTTGGTGTGCGTGTGTTTGGTGTGTGTGTGTGTGTGTTGGTTTTGTGTGTGTGGTGTGTTGGTGAGTGTTGGTGTGTGTGTGTGTGTGTGTGTTGGTGAGTGTGTGTTGGTGTGTGTGTTGTGTGTGTGTGTGTGTTTGGGGGTGTGTGGTGGTGTTGCCTGGAGCAGCAGTGTCACTTCAGCCAGTAATCACACGTGGACGGACTGATCACTCATCAATAACCATCCGTGACCCCCTGACCTGTCAGCTGACCTGCGCCTGTTTCTGCACCCCCACTTCCTGTGTGATGTCATTCCCTGGAAAATGGTTCTGGATGTGCTAGCTAGCTGCCTCTGCTAACTCAAATATGTGTAGCTTATGCAGCTAACAAGTCAAACTTGTGAGTGTGTGAGTGTGTGTGTGAGTGTGTGTGTGTGTGTGTGTGTTGAAATTCCACTGCTGTGATGTCACTATGTCTGCCCGTGATCTGTGGTATGCAGGCTGCTTGTTCACCTTCTCTCTCTCACACACAGACACACACACACAGACACACACACACACACAGACACATACCCACCCACACAAACACACACACCGACACACAGACACCAACGCACACACACACAGACACAAGCCTGTATGATGTGTTTTCCTTTCCACCATCTTGTTCCTGACTCTGATCATGTGACTCTGAACCTTGTTGACAGAGCAAACACACTCACCTGTGGAGCTGTTTGCACCGTGTGTGTGTTTGAGAGACAGAACCGTCCTCGGGCCCGTGGGCCACACGTGGCGCCGCAGGCTCGGAGGGCAGGTTCTGGTTCTACGGGTCATCACCGCTGCTCCAGGTTGTTGCAGACCCGCTAACCCCTGGTGGGGCGGAGCCACCGCTGTTTACTTTAAACCAGTGGTTGTCCAAGTGCGGCCCGCGGGCCAAAGGCAGCCCACAGCAACATTTCTTGTGGCCTGTGATAGCATCTGATAGCATCTGATAACATCTGATAGCATCTGATAACATCTGATAGCATCTGATAACATCAGATAACATCTGGTAGCATCTGATAGCATCTGATAGCATCTGATAGCATCTGGTAGCATCTGGAACTGCTTAAAAACTGTAAAAGTGTGAAAACTGAAAATTGCTGTGAAAGAACACATCAACTTTTAGTGGTTTTTGGCGGCATCTGTAGGCATAAGGGGTAATTACAGTTGAGTTGGACTATTGCGATTCATACCGGACCGCCCCAGTGACGGTACCTTCAAATGGATCCTGGAATCAACAGAACTGTGGTCGCGTCGCACAGCTGTGAAGGTGGAGGAGAGAGAAGCCAGGAGCCACGGAGAGGAAGGTCCCGGAAGGAACCTTTGTACCGGCCGATGCAGCTGAGAGGAAGGCCCGGGAGGAACCTTTGTACCGGCCGATGCCACGAGAGGAAGGTCCCGGAAGGAACCTTTGTACCGGCCGATGCCACCGAGAGGAGGTCCCGGAAGGAACCTTTGTACCGGCCGATGCCACCGAGAGGAAGGTCCCGGAAGGAACCTTTGTACCGGCCGATGCCACCGAGAGGAAGGTCCCGGAAGGAACCTTGTACCGGCCGATGCCAGCCACCGAGAGGAAGGTCCCGGAAGGAACCTTTGTACCGGCCGATGCAGCCGAGAGGACACACACACACACACACACACCACACACACACACACACACACACACACAGCCAAATTATTTAGAGAACAGATGGAGAACGAAATGACAGAGGTGAAGAGTGTTGTGGTTTCCATGGTGATCAGGCACCACATAACACAACAGCCAGACAGGAAGTGAGTGGAAACCTGAAAGAGAGGAAAGAATGAAGGAAGGAGGCCAGGGGGGGGAGAGGGAGGGGCCGAGGGAGGGAGGAGGCCAGGGGGGGGAGGGAACATCAATGAATGACACAAGTGTCAGAAACAGGAGAAAAGAGGGATGAAAAGGAGGAGGAGGAGGAAGAAATGCACAGCAGGCTGGAAAAGAGGAGTGGTGACGACCCGATGATGTCACGGCTGAGCTTCCCTCTCCCATCATGCACCTGGACCCATGCTCCTCCTGTCTGCTCCTCACAGCTGATTGGCTCCTTCAGGTCAGCTGACTGATGGCAGCGTCGGTGAAGGTGGCGGTGAGGGTCCGGCCCTTCAACGCCCGGGAGGCCGGCGGCAGCGCCAAGTGTGTGATCCAGATGCAGGGGAACACCACCTGTGAGGACCACACACACACTCACACACACACTCACACACACACACACCACACTCACATACACACACATACACACACACACACACCACCAACACAACACACACACTGTCACTCACCACACACACACACTCACACACCCACTCACACACCTCACACTCACACTCACACAACACACCACACACACTCACACTCACACCACACACACACACAACACACACCTCACTCACTCACCTCACTACACCTCACACACCAACACACACACACACACAACACCCTCACACTCACTCCCATCCTCTCACACACACACCACACTCTCACACACTCTCACACACTGAGACCACCCACACACTCACACCACATAAACACACCGCCCCACACATCACACACTGTCAAACTCTCACACACACACACACTCACACACACACTCACGCCCCCACACACACCTCACTCACTTCTCGTTCACGGTACTAACACGCACTCCTCTCCCAATCACGCACTCCCTCTACACCACCACACACACACACCACACTCACCTCACTCACCCCAACACTCTCACACACACACACACTCCACACTCACCCAACACTCACTCTCACTCTCCACTCACACACTCACACACTCACACCACGCACACACCCTCCCACACCCACTCACACCACACACATCACACTCACAGCCCCCGGTCACCACACACCCCAACGCAAACCCACACACACACTCACACATCACACTTCACACACACCCCGCCTCACACACACACACACTCACACCCTCTCACACCTCACCTCACTCAGCTCACCACACACTCATCACACACACCTCACTCACCACTCCTCCCAACACACACCACACTCACTCACGCACACACACACTCACACACTCAGACCAACACTGCCACTGAGAGTGTGTTCAGTGTGTGTTCAGTGTGTGTTCAGTGTGTTTCAGTGTGTGTCAGATGTGTGTTCAGTTGTGTGTTCAGTGTGTGTGTGTGTGTTCCCTGCAGGCATCTCCAACCCCAAACAGGCCAAAGATGGAACGAAGAGCTTCAGCTTCGACTACTCGTACTGGTCCCACACCACGGTGATCACACACTCCAGCAGCACAAGGCATCGCATCAGCCGAGTAACCGAGCGTGTGTGTGTGTGTGTGTGTGGGTGTTGTGTGTGTGTGTGTGTGGGGTGTGTGGTGTGTGTTGTGTGTGTGTGTGTGTGCACCCATCCACAGGCTGAAGACCCCAGCTTTGTGAGCCAAACACAAGTGTATAAGGACATTGGAGAGGAGATGCTGCTGCACGCCTTCGAAGGTAAGTCGGTTGATCTGGATCTGCGGGATCTGGATCTGGATCCGCTGATCTGCTGGATGTGGATCTGCTGGATCTGGATCTGCTGGATGTGGATGCGCTGGATGTGGATCTGCTGGATCTGCTGGATCTGCTGGATGTGGATCCGCTGGATCTGGATCTGCTGGATCTGCTGGATGTGGATCTGCTGGATCTGCTGGATCTGGATCCGCCCTCGGGGCTAGGTTGCATTATCGCTGCCTGTGTTTCCAGGATACAACGTTTGCATTTTTGCCTACGGACAGACGGGAGCTGGGAAGAGCTACACCATGATGGGCCGACAGGAGCCGGGACAGGAGGGGATCATCCCAACAGGTCACCGTTACACACGTTGTTATTGGCAACGGCTCCTTCAGTCACCAGCACTGTTGGCCTTTTCTGGAGGATCAGAGCTCTGACTGGAAGTGTGTGTGTGTCGCGGCGTGTGTGTGTGTGTGTCCGTGTCGTTGCGTGGTCCCGTGTGTGTGTGTCAATGTGCGTGCGTGTGTGTGTGTGTGCGTGTGCGTGTGTGTGTCCGTGTGTGTGTGTCAATGTGTGTGTGTGTGTGTGTGTGTGTGTGTGTGTGTGTGTCTGTGTGCGTGTGTCAATGTGTGTGTGTCCGTGTGTGGGTCGTGCAGCTCTGTGAGGACCTGTTTCAGAGGACAGGACAGAACGCCGACCCTGACCTGTTCCTACTCCGTGGAGGTGTCCTACATGGAGATCTACTGCGA
>NW_026622048.1:0-18467 GCF_003711565.1 Takifugu flavidus | reverse complement strand
GCTGACCTCTCCTGCTACCCCTAGTGTTTCAGACACGCCACAACGCTCAGAGCTGACAACAAAAATCAATACACCCAATACAGTTTATTTTATATAAATCTAGCAATAAATAAGTCAAAAATTGCTAATGCTATAGAGGCTTCTTCAAATGATGTACAACCTCCCCCTTTTCATTGAAATGAGCCTCTTTGCGTTCCTGCAGAGAGACTGAACAACAAAAATGGCTTTATGCTAAATATTAAGCTACACAAAGCAACCAGCTAGCTGAGCTAAATGTGATGACTTCTTGATCACCCTCTGGAGGTAGGCTAAAGGAACGCTAAGCTATAGAGCAGCATGTGCAGTCGCTAGTGTGGTTGTGCCACTTGGCGGCGGGTTACACACTCGGTAACTTGCACACCAATTGGTGTTTTAGCTCTGACTCCATTATGCTAAGCTAAGCTAACTGGCTGCTAGTAGAGGTGTTGTATCTTTTATAGCACAGTAAAGTATGTGTGTCAGTCTCTCTGTATGAAAGCTAACAGCTGAAACATATTCCCCTATGTTTGTAGCCACACATGATTCAGGAATCGTCAGCTCGTGAGGATCCGCTGGCCCAGGCGTCCTGGGTCCAGGCGAGATAAAGGCATGGCTCGCGGCTGGACTGGTCCTCCGACACAGAGGAACGGGGTCAGTTGGTCGGGGGAGTGTGGGGGTGGGGTGGGGGTGACAGGAGGCGTATCATAGTTAAAGATTGACAGGCTGAACCCGAGGAAAACAGGTTAGGCCGCAGTGAGTCTATTTAGCATACGGATCCGGTGGGGTCGGCCTCCCCAGGAGTGTAGAAATCAGGGATGGGTAGTCCAGTGTGGAGCGTCACCTAAAAACACACAAGTGTTTGGGTTAGAGAAGCTGTTAGTATTTGTCCCACCTGCAGGGGGAGCTGTGAGGTTACATCCTCATAGAGTTTCCTTTGCTTAGCCTTCACATTCAGCTCTTTCTCTCTCAGCTAAGATCAAGCCGTACATTAACCGGGTTAATTACAGAAGCTAAATCTTCACCTGGACGTTTCGGTTGATGCTGATGGCGGGATAATAGACGCCCTCCAGCCCCTCGAAGGCGACGGGGCCCTGCTGCTCGCGTCGTTGATGAGGAAGATCATGATCCTCCGTGAGAAGTCCAGCAGGATTCCTATCGTGGACCCTTTAGCGATGCCGCCGTCCGTCCTGCACAGATTAGCAGGTCAGATTAGCGACGTTAGCTTCTCTGTCGTCTTCCCGGAGGAGACTCCAGCGCTCACCTATTGGTGTGCGAGTTGTTGTGCATGAACCAGGAGCGGTTGTTGTCCACGTACATGGCCCACGCCTTGTCGTCCTTCCCCAGCATCACGTCCTTCCGCACGTCGCCCCGGGCAACGCCGAAGGCGGGATCCGGGTGGTTGTCATAGCGATCCAGGGTCATCTCCCAGTAGTGGACCCCGCGGGAGAAGGCGGAGTTGCCCAGCACCACCCTGTCGTCGTAGCTGCTGCAGGTCACCGTCAGGTTGTCGTTGGAGAGGACGATGTCAGGGTGGGCGGAGGCGGGGTCAAAGGTGAACCAAGCAACTGCGGGACACACAGGGGTCACTGTTACCGGCGGAAACGCCACCGAGAGCTGATGAGCATGAGTTTGGAGGTGACGTGAGTCTACAGACTGGGGGTTAAAAGAGTGATGTTGATATGTAAATGCCTCATTATGACTTATTCAACTATCGTCTTAATCATCTATGACATCATCACGCCTTCGCCAGTC
Source organism: Takifugu flavidus (assembly GCF_003711565.1). Taxonomy (NCBI): domain Eukaryota; kingdom Metazoa; phylum Chordata; class Actinopteri; order Tetraodontiformes; family Tetraodontidae; genus Takifugu; species Takifugu flavidus. Next base: position 16,697 of record NW_026622048.1, on the reverse strand, counting down.
TGCAAACGCTGACCTTTGACCCTAACCTGCAGGAAACAGGTGAAGATAAAAAGATAAAAGGTCTAGTCGACGTGCCTGAATATTTTATTCACACATTTCAACTCAAACGTGTGTCTTTCTGCAGATGAATGAACAGAAATACAGTGCGAATGCACCACAGAGGCGTGGAAGCTGGGGGGGAGGGGTGGGGGGGGGGCGGTTCTGCTCCTGCTCCACATCGGCTGTTGTTAATGTTAACGTGCGCTGATGTTTCATTACGCAGCCTTATTTCCCGAAGGAAATAAGACATTTATTAGAAGAGCTTTTGACCACTGAAGCCCGCGGAGCCCCTCCCCAGCTGAGAGGAGTGAAGTGATGAAACAGGAAGTGGAAAAGCGGCGGTTGTGGGGGGGTGGGGGGGTGGAAACAGTCAGCCGTTCGTACCTGTGTTTATAGACTGAATATCGCAGGGCGGGTGTCCAGCTGCAAAGTGGAGTGAAGGGGGGGGGAAGAGAGGAGGGGGAGGAGAGTGTTGCAAAGCAGCAAAGCAGAGGGGGGGGGGGTAAAAAAAGCACGTTGGATCAGCGAAGTTGACAAGAAAACACAAAGAAACCCATCAGAGGACACAGAGAGGAGGACGTCGATCACGCGTTCTCTGTCAGCTCCTCTGATGGGTGACGAGCTGCCTCGTCTACATGGCAGCTGATGGGTGAGCCCGTGGGGGGGGGGGGGGGGGTTGGAGAGGGGGGGGTACCCAGAGTGGAGGCTAGAGCAGAGTCTCTGAGACAAGCTGATGCCCGAGAAGCTTCAGTGCTATTGAACCACAAACATGAAAGTGAATGAAGAAGGCGGTGGAACGTCCGGACCCTTCAGGAGAGCGGCGCTAAAATCTTAGAACAAATAGACAAATATTCCTGTTTCTCTCCAAGTTCCTCAGAATGGAAATTCCTTCTGAAGATGCGGAGCGTCGCTCGGGCAGCGGCGGCAGATCTCGCGTCCAGTCCACATTTATTCGCGGTTCAGGACAGCGAGCGCACGAACGCGGGCGACGCTTTAGATCGCCTCTATGCTGCCTGATATCAGAGACATCCAGGGGGGCGGGGGGACATTCTCATGGCGGGGGGACATTCTCATGGCGGGGGGACATTCTCATGGTGGGGGACATTCTCATGGCGGGGGGACATTCTCATGGCGGGGGGACATTCTCATGGCGGGGGGACGTTCTCATGGCGGGGGGACGTTCTCATTCCCTGCACCTACAGGCTCAGTCCCGCCTCTCAGGGTCGGTTAGCCAGCGTAGCCAATTAGCACGTTAGCGGATAATCTTGTAATATGCTGCTGGAGCTGCGATTTGGTGAAACTATGGGTAAATCGCCGCCCCCTGACGTGCTGCGGTGCAACTAAAGCAGATTTTTCTCTTCTTTCCTGCTCTGCAGAGGAAAACGGACGCTAACACGAGCCCACCGCGGTGCATCGTCCACGTTTCTCACAGTTTTGACGCCGCGCCTGGACGTCGGGATGGAACAAAGGTGGGACGTACTCTCAGAGGTCTGCATGATCAGGGTCTTGCTGTACTGGCCCACTCCGCTGGCGTTGAAGGCCTTCACCCTGGACTTGTACGTGCTGTGAAAGTGGAGGCCGTCCACCGTGCAGATGGTCTCCGTCCCCACGTAGACCTCCTGCGGAGACACACAGTGAGGAGTCGTGATGCAGGACTGGCAGAGCTGCCTTCGCTAACCCCCCATTCAGCGCCGCTTCCGTTGGAGCGTCCCCCACTTGGCAAATAACCCAGCGTGGGCGAGGCTGCAGCCCACGCCACGGTAGAAATAGAGCGAGGACACGCCGCGGCGAGGAGCTGCGTTGGCGAAGCCCCGTGAGTCAACTTCCTCTATGCTTCCATCAAAAACGCATCATAGGTGCCCAAGATAAACCTCCGAAGGGGCCACACAACTGCCGACAGCTCGCCAGTTAGCATTTGGCGGCTACGCTCGAGTTTGAATGTCAATGATCAGCTTTTGATCAGACAGCAGTAATTATCTCCGTGGGGGGTCGCGAAGAAGGACAGATGCAAACGTTTGTTTCAGGGTCACAATATTGCGTTTAAATCAAAGGTGTTTATTCTTTTTCAGGCCGGAACCATGAAACCGGGTGGAACAAACCTTTTGTTTTCCAAACCTTTGCATCATATCGGGAGTCGATGCTAAAACAACTGAAACGCTCCTTTCAGATCCTATTTCCAGTAAAGTGGGCAGAGGTTTACGTGACTGTAGGAGAATGTAAAGATCTCCCAGACCGATTGTGGGGGGGGGTCAATAGGCGCCCTGTGCAGGGCTAAACGGAGGAGGAGGATACCTTCTGCATTGTACTGGCGCCATTGTTCGACGGGGTTAAGTTGCCGTTATAACAAAGCGAGCGGGGGCCTCAGCGTGCAGCTGGGGGGGTCTAAGGTGGATGGATTACACGAAGGGATCATCTGCACGGCCGACCGGTCCCGAGCCCCCCTCAACTCACCCTGAACGGACCCCCGTTCCCATCGTCCAGCTCCAGGATGTACCCGTCCACGGCGATGGTGGAGAGCGGCGGCTGTTTCCATGACAACGTGGCGCTGTTGTTCTGAGTGCAGCATTCTTCCAGCTGCAGCATCGGAGCAGCTGGGGGACTGGGGGGGGGGGGGGGGGGGGGACCCAAAAACACAGATTACAGCCCGCAGAGTCCTGACAGGACCAACATTGATCACGCAGAAATGAAAGAAACGCGGATTCATAACGGCGTCAAAGGCTCCACAGGACCGGAGTGATTCCAGGATTCCTGCTTCATCTCCTCTCACCTTTCATCTGGACAAAGTCCAGCTGGTGGATGGTTTGCAGGAGGGGCCGTTGTCCAGGGTCAGGTCGAAGTCGCTGGTCATCCTGGGCGTCAGGGTGCCCTTCCCCCACTGCCCCTCCGTCATGTGAACCCTCCGGATCAAAGCATCTGAGATCTGGAGACGCCAGTGACGTAAATGTTATTGTGAGGTTAATATATCCTGTATACATGCGCCCCCCCCCACACACACACCACAACCAGAGGAGCCGCAGGTTCTAGTTTGCTCCATAATGAGTGTGGCGATCTAACAAAGATGATGTCATTCAGCACAAACTCCTCACACACCCTCACACTCTCCTCACACACTCCTCACACACTCCTCACACACTCCTCACACTCCTCACACACTCCTCACACTCTCCTCACACTCTCCGCACCACACGCTCGCACACTCTCCTCACACACTCCTCACACACTCCGCACACCGCCTCACACACGCCTCACACACGCCGCACACTCTCCTCACACGGCCGCACACCACTCCTCACACTCTCCTCACACACTCCGCACACTCTCCCAGCACACGCGCCGCCACCCACGCCGCACACGCTCCTCACACCACGCCGCACACACGCCTCACACGCGCCGCCACCACGCGCGCACACACGCGACACGCTCCGCACACACGCCTCACACACTCCGCACACGCGCCGCACACACGCCGCACACACGCCTCACACACCTCACACGCGCCGCACACACGCTCACACGCTCCGCACACACGCCGCACACGCGCCTCACACACGCCTCACACACTCCGCACACGCGCCGCACACTCGTCCACACACGCGCACACACGCCTCACACGCTCCGCACACACGCCGCACACGGCCTCACACGCGCCGCACACACGCGCACACACGCCTCACACTCTCCTCACACGCGCCTCACACACGCCGCACACACGCCTCACACACGCCGCACACGCGCCGCACACGGGCCGCACACACGCCGCACACTCGCCGCACACACGCCGCACAGGCCGCACAGGCGCCGCACACACGCCGCACACGCCGCACACGCTCCGCACACACGCCGCACACGCGCCGCACACGCGCCTCACACACGCCGCACACTCGCCTCACACACTCCGCACACACGCCGCACACGCTCCGCACACACGCCGCCACAAGCGCCACACGCTCCGCACACACGCGCACACACGCCTCACACACTCCGCACACGCGCCTCACACACTCCTCACACTCTCTCCGCACACTCTCCTCACACACTCCGCACACTCTCCTCACAACACGCTCGCACACGCTCTCACACACTCCTCACACTCTCCTCACACACTCCTCACACACTCCTCACACTCTCCTCACACTCTCCTCACACACTCCTCACACACTCCTCACACTCTCCTCACACACTCCTCACACTCTCCTCACACACTCCTCACACTCTCCTCACACACTCCTCACACACCCCTCACACACTCCTCACCAACCACACGACTCAGAGAAGCGTCTGACCTGCAGGAAGCCGCTGGGGTCGTTCTCCTTGATGACCTCCAGGCAGTACTCCATCAGCCCTGTGGTCTGGCGCAGTTTCACAGTACAGTGGGAGATCTGGTCCCGTACCACCTGGAGAAAAGGTGCAAAAGAGGCGGGATGAATAGAGCAGCAACACCAGCCACCTTTCAGCCACCTTTAAACTCTCTTAAATCACTCTGGAGCCAGACGTGAGGCGCGTGGCGTTGCTCTCCTGGACGCTGCAGCAAAACGTCGGAGGGAGCGGAAACGGGCGAGCCGCCCTGTTACTGACGTTAAAGGGATGGAAGCGACATTTGGTTTTCACACGGACAGTCGTCAGCACGGTTACATCATGAGTGAGGCTGTTAAAAAGCCTCTTTCGGGGGAGGGGGGGGGTTATGCTATCATCATTCTCTTATCTCTGCCCCCACTTCCTGCAACAACGTGACCCCTTTCAGGTGGTGTGTGTGTGTGTGTGTGTGTGTGTGTTCTTGTATTTGTTACCGTACCTATTGAGTACCACAAAACTTGCTCTACCAGCAAAGTGAGGACATGTCCTGTCCCTAAAAGGACTGTTTGGGGGTTAAGACATGAATTGGGTCAGAGGTCAGGGGGTTCATTTTGATGCTTAGGAGCCAGGTGATGTGTTACGTCTGTGAAAGTCCTCACAAAGATAGATGGACAAGGGTGTGTGTTTGTGACACTGTCCACAGAGCTGCCTTGAGAGCTGGCGTGGAAGCGTGAATGAAACAGAGTCGCTGGACCTGGAGTTGCTAGGTAACAGAAAAGTGCTGCTATCTGAAGAGCTGAACAAAGAGGAAAATCCTTTCTGCTGCTGCCAAACACACGAGGACGAGTGACAGCAGCCAGAGAGCAGCCAACGTTTCAGGGGTGCAGAAAAAGTGCGTTCAAAAGCACCTGAACACACAACACTGGGAATTTAGCCACGGAAATGGTCCCTTCCTTCCATTTGGTCTTGATCACGCTATAATTTACTGATATGACTGGATTACTTGGTGTATATTTTAAACTGTACATATGTCAATTGTAAATTTGAATGATATTTGCATTTGATTCTTTAAAAGGGACCTTTATTGTTTAAAGTGCAATTCATTTTTTTGTAAGTGATCTTGTTGAGTGACAGGCTGTTTGGGAGGCTAAGAGATGTTTATTTAGCCAGTCTAACCAATCAAAGCTGCTCAAAAACCCATGCGAACGGGCTCCTCTTCCTCAGCTGCTTCCTCTTGTGCTCATTATTTGCAAAGGCTGCAGAAAATCCCCATCACAGACGCTGGATTCACATTTTTGAACTTCCTTTATTCCTCCAGGCAACGAATGTTAGACGTTTTGCCACGTTTCAGCTGAGGCAAATGAAAAACAAAATGCATTTTCTCCTCCAAAGTTCATAAACTTTTGTACTAAAAGTATTTCTGCTGCCATAAAACGACTTTCTCTTCATAACTATTAAATATCGCTGCTTTTTTTATACTCGTGAATGATTCATGTCGGCCATTAGCCAAGGTTTTTCTACATTTTTGCTAAGGTTCCTGTGTAACAGTACACCAGAACTGTGTTCACCTCACCAGCCTGTATCGCCCTGGCTGACCTCCCCCGTCCCCTCCCTGCTGACGGAGGCCTGGAACATCCACAGCCCTGCAGCGCCCTGACTGTTTCCCCAGTGCTGCAGCAGCCTGTCAAGCTCTCAAACCCACGGTCCCGTCTCCGCATGCACCCGGAGTCAATATTCACTTTCTGCACAACCTAGAGACACTGGAACTGTGCACCGCTTCATGTTCTCTCGGCGCTGACACTCGTCCATGCTTTCATCGTCCTTGTTCCCTGAAATCTGCCCTACATCGCACCGGGACGAGATAAAAGACAAAGCTGCCGGTGGCAAAACGGTTGTGCTCGGAGATGGGCAGATAATGGGCACGGCAAGAAGCACGCGAGCGAAAAGAGAGCTGGAGGTTAGCTGAGGAAACTGGGAGAGAAGAGACAGCATAATGGAAGTGGGCCACCGTTTCTGCAGCAGGCTCCTGCACATGTGGTTGTCACGGTGATGAAGCACACGGCCGTGCAGATTCCCAACACTGCAGCTAAAACAAAAACAAGGACAGCGATCATCCCAGCAGGCGAGCGAGAAGTGGGACGCAGAACCTTAGAACATCACACGGACTTTTCCCGTGGCTCATCACTGAGTTGTGACCAAGTTGTTAACAACATGCTGTAGCCGTGACAACAGCTAACTCACCGCATTTATTCAGCATCTGGTCTTTGAAGCTCTTTCTTCCCCGATCAGAAACAGAATACACCTACAATCTTAGATCAGATTCTGAATGCGGTTTCGGTCCATAGTTTCTGCAACTTTACAGATGGACCACAAACAATGCAGTACCCCTTCAATCCACAGGGGTCGGTATTGGACGCAACCAGGGAAAGCTTTATTTTTATGCATAAGTATTTATGTGCTAAACATCCCAGCTCATTATCTAGGCTGTCTGTAACTAGACTTAATATCTAGATAGGTATATTCTGCAATTTCTGTAGCCATGTCATGCCAAAGGATTATTCCAAATTAGATCTAATAAGCAAATACTAATGTTGTGTTGTACATTTGGCCAGTCTAAAGGACCTGCTTTTCTTTGGATTACAGTTCCGGCTGTATTCATCAGACCACTGCGGCACTGTTGGTCCTGTGTGACTGCAGCATCGGAACCTCTTTACAACAGCACAGGCTTGAATACAGCAGACAACAGTCTGAGATTAGGATTTTAAAATGATTAAATTATACTAAAACACTGCGTCATAATAGAGATTATGGAGGAGGAAAGAGGAATATGAGGGATTATGTAAAGTGGGGAGAGTGTGAAGCAGAGAGGAAAGAGAGGTTATGTGAGGTGAAGAGGCAGAGGAGACGTGTGGCACAGCGATGGGAATGGCACTGTTAAAGGACTGGAGGAAAAAAAGATCATAGAAAAATGAACTAACTTGGGTGAAATTCAACTTCTATCAACCCCGAGGTGCCAGCGAGGATGGAGGAAATGGAAATATTGTCTACTCTAAGAGCGACTGTGTGACGCTAATAAGAGAGAAATGAGCCACAGGAAGAGGACGCTGAGTTTCTGCTCATCTAAATAAATTAATAAATCAAATTAAACTGAATAAAATCCCTCATCTGTTTAAATGATGCTAGGATGAAATATTGACAGCAGAGCAGAGTCCTGGCTAATGTCTTCCACAGCCAACAACCGCCACAGACTGCTCTTTATTCACGGTCTCTTTTTGCTGGAAACTAGCTGTTAACTGCTCTCACATGCTAAGTTTAACACCAGTCTTCATACCAACACGATCATTAAAAATTCCCTGTGATAGATTATCAATTAATACAGTCTGACCTTTAAGAAAACTGGCTGCCTGGAAAATGAAGATAAAGCAGCCAATCGTGTGTGAATATCTGGAGAAACACGGCAAACACGGGGGCTCTTAAACCAACCATTAAAGAATCTGCATGCAGAAAAAAACCTGATTCATATTTGTCAGATCTGCTTCCCGCCTCTGCTACTTCACACAACAGGCTGAAGGGGCCCTGGTCACCATGGTGACCATGCTTGGTGTCAATGTGCAGAACCGGAGTGGTGCAGTAAGAAGAGACGTGTGTTTGCACTGTCACAGGTCTGGCTGAGCTTTCCCCAGCTTCTGCTCATTAAAAGAGTTCTTTATATGACAGAAACAGCCCAATTTAATCAGGACGCTTCATTAGCAGCTTAATCAGACGTGAATAAACACGCACGGTTGGCATTTTGACACACGCGAAAACTAGCTTTTCATATGGAAATAAATCCAGATGCTGCACATAAAATATACACAAAGGCCCACATTATCATCAGGAGTGTCGCCCCCATCCATTTGATGACCTCCGCCATGGAGCCACATGCTGATTAGACAGAAATAATTGAGTGCTCGTGTCAGAGGGGCTGGAGGTGCAGTGATCCCCCCCCCCCCCCGTCGAGGGTTCGGACATGTGCCTAAAGTGAGACGGCCTCCAGGACCAGACAGGGAACACCCATGCAGGTTCTTGCCTGTGAGGGTTAGCTTTAATGAGTACGTGCTGAGAGATCAACCTGAATTTCAGATGTGGCGGATGGCGGGTGGGGCCCAGGCAAGATGGGCCTGTTGATGCCTCCACATGTGTGGGGGAAGATCTTAGCTGCAGGCCAGAAAAATGGCTGCCGTTATTTACAGGTAACATCTGTGGTGCCTTTGAGCAGCTGCTTGCAGTTTTTACCTGTAAAACTGCAGAAGCTGAGCTGCCAGACAAAAACCTCTCAACAAAAGACGGAACGCTGGGTGGACGCTTGCAGCAGAGGCTTTGATGATGATGATGATGATGATGAAAAAGAGTTTTCCAATTTGGATTTTTGAGCCGCATTAGCACAGAAATTCATTAGCACAGACGCCTGCGTGTGTTTGCGTCGTCATGTGCAGGCATGTGTGTCTCAAACCACCAACACGTGTGAAAACTTGAATCTACAGAGCAGCCGAGTGTGAAATTGGATGCAGTACAGCACAAATCCATCGCTCCCTCCTCCTCCTCCTCCTTCTCTCACGTTGGCTCGGTCTCCCTCTGTCCCAGATGGTCTCGAGACAAAACCTTTCATTCCCACAGACTTTAATGATGAAATCTGAAACCATCTCTGCCAGACGTGCGGGTGGCTCACCTTCAGTTTGTGCTCGTGCTCTTTGTTGACTTGAGCCAGCAGTTGTGCTTTGCGGCGGGTCAGGGCCTCGATGAGGGCGTCGCACTGCGCCACCAGACAGGCCTCGAACTCTACGCCGTTCTCCTGCAACACAGCGAAGGAAGTAGGGGGGGAAAGATCTGAGACGGTGAACGAAAATGCAGGAGATGGTGGTGATGAGCGGGACGCCATTAGCGTCACAACCTCACACAGCCACATTCTCCCCATGACGCGCCCCCCCCGCCGTCACGCAGTGTTTAATCTCCACTCATCTGCTTCATAAACTGACCGCAGCCTTCTGTCTCAACACGCAACAGAGCGCCAGAAGCATTTTAACTTGTCATGCTGACAGTAAGTCCAATTATTCCTGACTAAAGTCACTCTGATTTAGCGCTAGTGGCGTCTGAAGCCCCTGTTAAAGACTGTGGCCTTGCTCGTTCCACTTGTGGTTTTAGGGATTACGGAGCAGAATGAGGGATTATCTCCATCCTGGTGCAGCCATGAAAGAAGAAATCTGCACCTGCTTCTATTGTATAAGTACCTGGATGTGCTGCACCATGTTCCTCAGCTGGACCAGGAACTCTTTGGCCTCAGTAGCTCGATCTGACAGGCCGTTGAGAGCTTGAGACATCTGACCCTGTGAGATATATATATATATATATATATATATATATATATATATATATATATATATAGTTAGTTAGAGAGAGAGAGAGAGAGAGAGAGAGAGAGAGAGAGTTGTGTTAGAGGCACAGTGGCAGAACAATTGAAACACTCCTTCATAAATATGGAGCTTTAAAATATTCCTGTGTTTATGAAACATCATTAATCCAAAAGTCAAGCAGCAGATGAGCTCAAGTGAAGCGAAATATCCCAGCAAACAAAATGGAAGTATTCTGGTCACTCTGGAAGCAAAGCTGCTTTTCATGGCTGCTGAGAGTCTGACATTTGAAAGTGTCGGAGCACTCACCCCAGGTACCAGACGCACCAGAGGGCTAATTCTCACGGACGAAGATGACATTTGGAAGAAAAACGAAGACGATTTGTGGACAGAAACGGGGCTCGATTCTTGAATGGTCTGGTGCTGGATAATGCAGAGGACGGCACACGTGACGGGAAATACCAAGGCTTTGGATGAGTGTGATGAGAAAGGCGCTCCTGTTTGGGATAGCGGGGAATCAGCGGGGTGTTGGTGTATGAGAAGCAGGGTTATGTGAACAGAGGGGTCAGGACACGGCCTGGCCTCGTGGGAACCTTGTTCGGTTCACTGAACAACAGTCAACTTGGGGAACTTGTGGTATTCTGTTCATATAAGAGGACATTAAGTAATTTTTCAAACAAAAAGGGGTGCTTGAACTCCAGAAGATAACAAAAAATCCTGAAACACTCCAAAAGTAGGGGAATCAACAGTGTCAAGCCAGCCAGCACACATCCGACGTTATAGCCAGTCAGATGGGAATACGTCGGCAGGATCCGGCAGCTGACCTTTAACCCCAGCGTTGGGAAAACCGTGACAGCTGCCACTAACATGATCCGACTACACCAGGGGACCGGCCGAGCTGGTAACAGCTGAGCAAAGACTGCAAAATATTCTTTTGTGTGGGACTTCAAAAGAACTTCCTGCTTGTTATCGTGGGACCCTGTCGGAGAAACGTCCGTGCTAATTTGGTGTGACAAGAATATCTAATGGACTAAATAAATAAATAAAATGCAGGAGAATCATAACTTGTGTGGAGTCCCACAGGGTTCCGTCCTTGGTCTTTTTCAGTTTTTTCCAGTATTACAGTGAATATGCTGCCCCTGGTGTCCGTTTAGTTAAGCTTCATCTTGTGGCTGAGCCTAATCCAATCCTGAAATACAAACTATGTTATAGTCAAGGGCGATTTGTTTTCTGGCTGCTGATGCTTTTTATGTTGTGGTTATTGTAGCATCATAAAATTATGAGAAAGCAAAAAACCATTTGGGTCCTCTGAGATAAGCCTCAAGTCCATCAGGTTCTAGGCCCATCAGGTCACTTAAACCAGCCCTCTAAGCTGCGGTGACATGGACTATATTTTATCTTTCAGGTTTCCCATTTTCCTCTGCGCTGCGGCCTCTTTGACGGCACTCGCGGCTCACTATCGGCGTGCGTTTGCCCACAGAGCAGATGAAATGAAAAGCACTTGATTGTCTGGAGGCGTTTTTCCGCAGTGTCTATCAGAGAGCCTGCAGAGCTCCATCCTCAAAACCAGGTCAACACGTGCCGTGAAACTAGATGCTTTCTCTACATAGCTTAAGGCTACTTCCTGCTAAAGACTGTAGCATCTCACCAGAAGGTCGGCATGTGGGAAAAACAAGATTTGTGCTCAACAAAGGGTTGAAATACTGAGCAGGACTAACTTTACAGGATATTTCAGTTGCTACACTGCTAACCTGTCCATCCGGTCCAGTGGTTGCTGCACTGTATAGACAATGCTAGCATGTTTTTTTTCACGAGGGCTTCTTTCATCTCCATTTCTACGTGTTTATTATTAATGCAACTCAACTCTAAGCCTGTTGAGGGATGCCTCCATGTTGCAATACATGACAGAGGATTTGTTAATGTGGTGTAGGGAGTTTAGGGTGTCCCTGCTAATCATCTCAGTAATTAAGCCGAGCAGGAACACATGCAAGGCATGAATAATTCATCAGCAGCTTCGAGGCTGTTCTGCTTGCTTCGTGTTTTCACCATGGCCGAGCCTTCTCACCAGCCCAGAGAGGTAAACGAACGTGTCAGAGGCAATGGTACAACCAAATCTCCCTCCAGGCGGTGGGAAGTGAGAGGACAAGAAGATGTAGGAATAATGCCAATTTAAGCTCTTAAAGCCGCTGCAGAGTAAAAGTAAAAGTATTCCCCTATTGGCTTAACATAAAACCACATAAATCTTCTGTCGTTTCATTTATCTCCAAGCTTAGGGCGTGAGCATTTTCAGTGGTTTTACACAGTATTTAACCTAATTTAATCCTGTTTCTGCAGAGGTTTATTCCATATTTTCACTCCAGTATGGTAACAAAGTGAGTAGATATTAATGCCTTCTTCTAGCAGCATGATTCCTGCCTGTACCACCACCCCCCCCCTCCCCAAAGAGTAAACAAGTAGACACTTAAAACCAAAAGGTTGCAGCTGTTCACATGCACTGTTACATGCTATATTGATGCTACTGTATTTTACCCTCTGGGGAGCTGTTCTCAAACATCTTCTTGCATCAAGATAAGATTGCGCTGGAGTGTGTAACTGCTGTGTGTCTTGTGAAACGGCCTCCCACACGTGGACCTGAGTGGCAGGTGCACTATTCATCACATCCCTGCTGCAGCAGCAGTCGCTAACTATCCACACGCAGGGGTTGTAATAAGGAGGGCGTCTGGAAGTTGCCACAGTTTCTTCACGTGAGAAACTTCTTTGAAGGCACCAGGGGACAGCAGCGAGGAATTTGGAGCAGAACTGAACTATTGTCTGTGTGTGTGTGTGTGTGTGTGTGTGTGTGTGTGTGTGTGTGTGTGTGTGACAGTACTATCTCAAAACAAAGCCTGAGTTAATGGAGCCTGGCTGCAGACTGGACTCTGAGACTCTGTTAAAAATCTCATCAAATTTGGTTCATTAGGCCCGAGATCGCTTTTCCTCTTTCAACGCATTTTCATGGTAGCTGGAGGGATGAATATATCTCTGCCCATAATGGAGGAGTGCGTACCCAACAGCTTTAGGATGATTGAGCCCTCCCTCCCACTGAGGTTGACTATCAAGCCTTTATCTTCATCCCACACAGTCCTCCATGATGAATAATCATTCAGCCACTTTAATAATCCTATCAGAGTAGATGTGAGGAAAAGATGTTTTGGTGGTTCAGGTCAACTCGAAAGGTCCAGGAACTCATCTGGAAAAGAGATACAACATATTGTTCTCTAGGATCAAACACAGTTCATCTTCCAGCTCTTCCTGACAGGACCCTGACATTAACAGAATGGGTCTGTCTTAGAAGGTCTTCTGAAGCCTCCAGAGGGAGACTCACAAGTCAAATAAATTCAATTATTAAAGCACCAGTAACAGTTCACTCATTGCCTCAAGGTGCTTTTGCATTAGCCTGATTGTGGACTGGGTTTGGACACCCCTGCTCTAGAGCAAGAACGGATGCAAGAAAGAAAAGCATTTAATGGGATCTTGAGCAGAATAAAGTTCCTATAAGGGACCAATCTGAGGACAGCCAGGACCAGGTCCTTATCCATCTTAACTGGTATCATTTGATAGTCCAATAAAAAGCAAAAACAACATCTGTATTTCACACAGAAAGAACAACATCGTCTGCAAAAGGGCCACGATGCTGATGGTCCCAACCCAGATCTTCTCCTCACCCTGACCTGTTGCCTTAAATACCAAGCAGCTCCGTGGAGAGCCTGCAGCCCCGATGGACTCAAGCACCACAGACATGTTTGGATTTGTTCAGAGCTCATGGAAAGGGCTCATAGTAACAACTCCACCGAGGAATATCTGGTATCAATAAGACACATGTCCAGAGTAGACTCAGAACTCCCACAACCCCCCTAGCGCGGATCTATTTCTCACCACCACTGTCAACCTCACACCAAGGACTCAACCAAAAAGCGTTCTTGAAATTTCATCTATCAGCTCACAGTTTGAGATGAACCCTGTTGTTTTTCATGAAATCCCTAGAAAAACAGGTCATTTAAGGTGGTACAGCTCAAGTAAGCCTCAACCTTCTTCAGTTTGAGAACAGAATTGCACCTTTGCTGTACCTCTTCTTCAGTTGCCAATGAACATTTGCTACGGGACACTTTGGTGCTGTCTTTTGTCTGGATGTCCTGGTTACTGAGCAGCCACACAGCAGGATTTACTGGGAACACAATAGATCCAGCTTGACAGCTCGCCTCATTACTATTAGCAGAAGGGCAGAGATCCTGTCACCCCGGCCTGACATTTCCAGGCCTTTCTGTCCCCCCCACTGAGCTCAAGCAGAGCTACAGGAAGCTCATCCAGATGCAAATCCCCCTCAATATCAAGATGGGGCTTCCTTCCACAATCTGCCTACTCTGCTCTCATTAGCCCAGATTCCAAGGTGATAGTGCTCAGATGGCCCATCTGTGTCGGCTTCGGATCAGCCCGGGCCGTCTGTCTGTGTCACGAACCTTAAGATCAAACACCCGATGTCTCCTCAACCTCCACTTTGGATGGGGTGGTCCAGAAGACCAAGGGATGAACTTTTTTGACAGTAAATGTGGTCTGCCTCCATTATGGAGTGCTACTTTATGGAGATAATCACATTCATTTAACAGCCAATATGCAGCCTCGGGAGGAATTTGCAATCCCCTAATGATGGGGGGAAGCTTCCATTGACCTTCAGGTCACTGGGGGCCACCTCGCTTCCACCACAGATTGGTTAAAATGCCAAAAGTGTGCTCAACAGACTCTGAAAACAGTTCACGCGCACTACCAACTTGTAGAAATGGAGGGTAGCAACAGGTGGGCCAATAAAAGCAGCAACTTTCAATCATACAGAAAGAATTCAATGCGATATAATTAATCCCCTTTAAATGCAACTAAATGCTCGAAGACACGGCAGAGCCTGACCCAGATCTGTCCTAAAGGTGCTTCGTGATCCCCTCTGTTATCCCTGACTGAATGGACACCATTCATAATGTATGTAACGTGGATAACAGATTAACATGGACACTCTGTCTGCTCATAAACCCCTCTGACACAGATATGATCAGGCAGATGAACAATTGGATGAGTCAAACTATCAAGTTCTGAATATTTTGACTTGTCCTTTGCGACCGAATTTGACTTTGGAGGCATGAAATGGCTTGGTGTCGTAGTTTAGACACGGTCATGTCATGGTAGCACAGGGTCTAGGCGTGTATGATGGGTTTCTCACATCATCCAGTACCTCTGAGTCCTAATGCTGCTCGACACCAAGAGGGAATCGGTTGCCATGGCGGCAGGTGGTTCAGCTCTAAAGAGAAGTGTTTTAGGAAGACAAATAGGACAGAGTCTGTCCTCAGGTTGCCAAAGGTGATGCTAGAGAAGTACAAGTTCGATATAAATCTGGACAGGAAGTGAGAAAAGCATCTATTTATCAGCTCTGAAATGTGGCAGCTGCACTATTTTTTATTTACCAGTGACAGCAAAAAATTTATGGTCCGATCACATACAGCAGCCAACAGCTCGGACCAGACTTTATTTGTGAGAAAACTGATGCGCATGCAAAAGCAGCTTGGAGTTTCCTACGCTGGGCTCTGTGTTGGGGTGTGATAAAAATTGACAACATATCTGCGGGAAACGGAACCCAATCTGGATACGAGGAACACCCAGAAGCCCTGAAAGATGCCATCATCATCATCCACACTGCCAGCACAGAGCTGAAGGCCATCTGTCACAGCTACTGTGGGCCAAAACGCTTCAGATATCAGGTCAGAAATGAGAAGGAACCATGAAAAGAAGCCAAAACCTGGACGAAAGAAAACATGCTGACACCAGTATCAGTGCAATGGGTCAGCATCTAAAAATGTATCTTTCAGATATTGTTTTCTTTTAGGAGGGTGAAGCAGGATGACTTGTGACTGGTGGTAATCCTGAGGTCAGTGATAGGATGCCCCCCTGGAGATTTTCCCATCAGTTTCTCAATCTGAGGTAATGTGCTATCTCAGCAGCCTGTGGAACAGATGATTGAAGCGGAGATGTGTTCAAATTGCTATTTTGAAGACATTCTGTCATTGAATCTGCGCATGTGTGGGTGAATTCTCAAATTCTCCATATTTTTGGCACTGCAGT
Source organism: Takifugu flavidus (assembly GCF_003711565.1). NCBI lineage: Eukaryota > Metazoa > Chordata > Actinopteri > Tetraodontiformes > Tetraodontidae > Takifugu > Takifugu flavidus. The sequence goes on along the minus strand of NW_026622048.1, from coordinate 837 downwards.
AACTATCACTACATGCTGCTCGACCGTGTGTGTGCGTGTCTATGTGCGTGTGTGTGTGGGCGAGCGCTGAAGTACTTTATCAAGGTCTCCATCCACCCACATTACTGGAAGTTCTTCTGCAGAGGCACAGAAATAAACACTGAAGCCCACGACAGCTTCAGCTTCTGAAATAGCCCCTCGGTCCGCACCAGGGCCTGCATCTGTGCCCCGCCGCCTCTTTTTAAAGCATTTGGCGGCCGTGCCTAACATCTCGTGGGCGCCTGTACCAGCCGTCGAGGCAGAGAAGGGAGTGGAACATATATATATAGGGGTGGAGGAATTTGGTGCATGAAGAAACAAATGGTCGGCTGAAATCGTGCCTGGATGACCCCCACAGCTGGGTTCTGTTGTGCACGAGTGCGGATTTATGGAGGCAGATTCTCCTGCTGCTCCTGTTGTCCACGTGTGGACAGAATCTTAATCAGAGCTGCGTTCGTTGCTGACAGCTCTGCACGCTGGAGAGCTCCCAGCTGTGAGGACGTGCCTCATTCAGCTGTTGAATTCACGTGAACCGCGCGCAGCGGTGCGCGTCAGACGGAACGCTCCTCTGCTCAGCTGAATCCTGCGAAGCATTCCTAAAGCTGATGCGGCAGCGGGGCCAGAGCAGACTTGTTGCTCAGCTCAAGTCTGAGACTCACGCGCACGACAGCAGCACACGGACATGTTGACGTCTGGTTTTTACGCACGTACCTTGTGCAGTTTCCACATTGCGCCCAGAGCTTTGACTTCGTGGGTGCCGTGTTTTCCCTCCTCCAAGCACTGGTAACACACCGGCGTCTTACACAACGCAGTCAGTAC
>NW_026622047.1:0-43955 GCF_003711565.1 Takifugu flavidus | reverse complement strand
TTACGTTTGATGTCTTATTTGAGCACCTCATTCGTTAAAGGGGTAATCTGTACATTTTGAAAGGTTTGAAATAATTCATGAGCATTTAAGTTTAGTCCTTTAATGCTTGCTTTAAGGGTTAATTAGAAGCAAAATTATCTTTAAGTTTATTGACCTGAGTGCCTCAAGAACATGTTTAGGGCTAAACTGCTTATGTCAGACAAGCTAATGACATATAGTTAATTTCTAAGTAATTCATTTGTCAAAAGTAAAAACTGTCACTCTGAAGTAGCCTTCAAATGGCAGAACCAGAGCAGATAGATGAGCCTGATGATGCACAAGTAGTCCAGTTTGAAGAGCCTCGTAGAAGTGAAAGAGACCGCACATTAACAGAAAAAGGAAAAGAATTTCACAAGGAAAAGACTAAAGGGCTACTTCTACGCTTTGACAGCATTTATGACCGCTGGAAAGCTCTCAGCAAGGTTGCTAAAAGGTCTGTAATAAAAGAGGACCCTAGCAACATTCTAGAAGAACATATCAGCACTGTTCAAAGGGAGTTGTCAGAGCTGAATATTGTTTATGATGAATATCGGAGGATTGACAGCCCAGAACATGAAATGCGCCGCAAGATGGATAAGTGTGTATCTGTCACAGGGATTGTGGTTCAGAATGCCCAATTTCAAATGCAAGGAACAGCAGAGAAGATTGTTTGGCCTGATGCTGGTTCTGTATTTGCGTCGTCTGTATCAAGCGGCTCACATTCAGCCTCTAAGTATTCTAAAGCTAATTCTGTTGTCTCTAATGTATCCTCAGCCAAAAGACAAGAAGCTGCAGCAGAATATGCAGCCACACAAGCTGTACTGAAGATTATGGCTGAACAAGAGGGTCACCAAGAGAAACTGCAAAGACTTGAGGTCGAGGACAAGCTGATAGCTGCAGACCAAGAAGCAGCTGCAGTATCTCGCCGTCTACAAGCAGAAAAGGAAGAAACTGAACGCAAAATAGAGAGAAAAGAAGCTGCACTTTTAAAGCAACAAGAAGAAAGTGCAGCAAGAAAAAGGTCAAAGACTTAAAAAGAGAACTTGAGCGTTTGGAGGAGCTGAAAAGACTGAACTCAGCCAGAGCAAAGCTTCAAGTTTATGATGGTGAGATGCTACACAATACAGAACTATCTACAGATATGCAAGCAAAAAACAGATGAATCCTGTGTATCAACACACACAAAGTGATTCAGCTCCAAGACATGTTGTTCAAGATAATTCAGGAGAGCTTGTCAAAGTTTTGGCTGAGGCCATATCAGCAAATAGGCTACCTATCCCAGAGCCTATCATCTTTAGCGGTGATCCACTCAAGTTTAACCACTGGAAGTCATCCTTCCATACACTGATTGAGAGGAAAAATATTCCAGCAGCAGAAAAAATCTTCTTCCTTCAGAAATATGTAGGAGGAGCTGCTAAAGAGGCTTTAGAAGGATATTTTTTGACTGATTCAGAAGACTCGTATCACGCAGCATGGGACTTGCTTAATGAACGATATGGTGAGCCCTTTGTAATTGCTAAAGCCCTCCGAGACAAACTACATGCTTGGTCAAAAATAGGCCCAAAGGAGAGTGCTGAACTGAGAAAGTTTGTGGATTTTTTACGTAGCTGTAAATCTGCCATGACCCATAATGAGAGTTTAAATGTTCTTAATGATGGAATTGAGAATCAGAAACTTACTGCCAAGCTACCTGACTGGCTAAGTACCAGATGGAATCGGAAAGCTACTCAGTATCAGCTGGAACACAGAAGGTTCCCAAGCTTTGATTATTTTGTGACTTTCCTAAGCATGGAAGCTAGCATCGCATGTAACCCTATAACCTCTTACCATGCTTTACAGCAGAGTGAATCTGAGAGACTAAAAGTTAAGAACCAAACCACAGTTTTCAAGAATAGAACTGTTGGTGCAAAGATCCTCACAACTAACACTAGTGAGAAGAGCATAGTCACATGTGTGTTTTGTCAGAAAACAGGACACAGCTTATATAAGTGCAGAAGATTCATTGAAAGGCCTGTTGCTGACAGAGTAAAGTTTATTCAAGTCGAGAAATTGTGTTTTGGATGCTTAAGTCATGGCCATCAATCCAAGAGCTGCAGTAAGCGAATGGTGACATCTGCTCAAAACGTCATCACTACATGTCTTGATGAAGATCGCTTAAAACAAGAATCAAAGAAAGAAAATTCTGAAGCACAAAGTGTAACCAAAGAAATCACATCTAACAGAGTTGTACAGGACAGTAATAATACTAGACTTCAACAATTAATACCTGTTATTATCTACCTCAAGTGATTCAAGCAAGGAAGTTCTCGTCTATGCACTGCTTGATTCACAAAGTGACTCGTCATTCATTCTTGAGGATGTAGCAGTTGTTCTAGATGTGAATTCAGAGCAAGTTAAACTGAAACTCTCTACTATGACATCAAAGAAAACAGTAGTCACATGTAAAAGACTGAAAGACCTACAAATAAGAGGGCTATTCTCCTCTAAGAAAATCACAGTGCCAACAACTTACACTCGTGAATTCATTCCTGCTAATCGCTCACACATTCCAACGCCAGAGACTGCCAAGGCATGGCCTCACCTGATGCATCTTGCAGAGCACATTGCTCCACTAATGGAATGCGAGATTGGCCTACTGATCGGTTACAACTGCCCACAAGCTCTGATGCCCAGAGAAGTTGTAATTGGGGAAGAGAACCAACCATTTGCTCAGAGAACTGATTTAGGTTGGAGCATAGTGAGTTATGGTGAACAAAAAGAAAATGAGATTGATGCAATTGGTGTAAGTCACCGCATCATTGTAAGGCAGGTAATACCAGCACACAAACCAACAGTCAAGCTCAAGAGTGAAGTTCACTATGTTTGTAACACTCGCATCAAAGAAGTGGTTACTCCAGATGATGTAATCAAAGTGCTGGAATCAGACTTCAGTGAGCGAGTGGGAGAAGAAGCAGTCTTCTCTCAGGAAGATCTCCAGTTCTTGAACAAGCTGAAAGATGGAATCAAACATAAACCGGATGGTCATTATGAAATGCCCTTACCCTTTAAACAAGACAAGCCAGACTTACCCAATAACATGCCATGTGCTGTTCATCGTTTGAAGTGTCTAGAACGAAAGCTCAAGAGAGACAAACAATACTGCATGGATTACATTAACTTCATGCAAGACATCATCACATGTGGTGATGCAGAAAAGGTCCCAGAAGAAGAACTCAACAATCATCCAGCCTGGTATATTCCCCACCATGGGGTATACCACCCTCAAAAGCCTGGGAAAATTCGTGTAGTCTTCGATTGCTCAGCGAGGTTCCAGGACACATCATTGAATGATCACCTTCTTACTGGACCAGATCTAACAAACAGCCTGGTGGGTGTCCTTTGCAGATTCCGTAAGGGCCCTGTTGCTGTTATTTGCGATGTGGAACGAATGTTTCATCAGTTCCATGTGAGACCTGAGGACCAAGACTACTTGAGGTTCTTATGGTGGGAGAATGGTGATCTTGAGTCTCCACCATCAGTTTTTCGGATGAGAGTTCATCTCTTTGGGGCAGCCTCTTCACCTGGGTGTGCCAATTTTGGTCTGAAACACATAGCTCTTGAAGGTCAAGACCAGGTTAGTCAAGACACTGTGAAATTTAAAATGAAATTTTTCCCAGTGGCGCTCTGCCAAACCACAAAGTAGCAAACCATGAAAATGAGATACTGAGTTTAAAAAAAACCCCAAATCTTCTTCTATTTATTCTCCTTCTTGTCCTGTTGGATCTGTAGAATTAGTATTTCTGGAGAAAGTGGGAATTAAAGTTCAATCCATTTGGGTTTTCTGGAACCTTACCATTATTGCTGCCAGAACGGTTGCAAATTAAGATTCTCCTTGTCTCCCGGCAACCACAGAGACGCTGAAAAATGCGTCACAAGGGCCACGATAGGGTAATTTGTGGCTTTGACTATAAATATGATGCGTGATGCACGGCATCCTGCAATTTTTGGATTCTGACGCAGCATTTCTATTCATCATTATGTTTCTAAACTGTTCAATTACTGCTGTAATAAACCTTTATCAGAGATGAGAGACATTCCTGTATGGAAAAAGTCATCATGTATGCCTTTGCTAGTTTTTTCATGTGACAGACGGACATTTATTTGTGAATAAATTCCCAAAGCGCCTTGTATTACTTTTAACCTCTGCTCTCGCTCATCAACAGATCACCTGATGTCTGAGTTTACAAATTTTTAATTTAAATTAAATTTTAAATTTTAAATACCTACGAGCTCAACCATGGCTGTTTATCAACCACAGGTAGTCAAAACATTCCCCTGAAAATGACTCGGCCGAGTCCAGTACTGGGATCCACCCAGCGGTCAAATGGTCATAAGGCAACGCTTACAGAGACGATAGTGAAAGGTCTGTTACGCCCTAGAACCTTAATCTCCAATTCTTAATCCAGGGCCTAAACAATGGTTGAATATTTGACAAAAAATAATTCAAGCTGCGTTAAAAACAATGTGGAGCAATCCTGTAGCTGCAAGGAGGCGTGGAAGTGTGCTATACTTAATCCGTTAATTCATTTAATGTTCTCTCTCACACACACACACACACACACACACACACACACACATACCATTTATTCACACTCTCTCTCACATACACACATGATTAGGGGCATTTTAGAGTCCTAATTGAGAGCGTCTTGCCAGGATGTGAGTCTTCCTCTGAACCGCCCATGTTAAATCCCCCCAGCTGTAGTTTATCCCAGTAATCCCAGAAATAAACCCTGGCCAGGTCGCCAGTCCATCTCATGACAGAAAAATGTGAGACATTTTAGTAAAAGCTTTAAAAGTCTTAACAAGTCTTATAACACCCACATTATGACATGTTACATAAACTGTTTGAACAATGAAACTGGGGAACAATGGAAACCTCATTAGGGTCAAAAACCATAAACCCGATTCCTGCAGTAAAGGCTAGGGGACATTTTCCCGTCACACATAATAATTTACGATTTAAATGCTGGGTCACAACTGGTCACTTATCCTAAGACATTAACCTACAAGTTGCTGTTCCAGAACTCCCAGAATACATCACGATTATAACTGCACTTATGGTTAACCTCAATGACCAAATTACAACAAAAATAGACAAATAGATTTAATCCCATTTTTATTTATGTTTCCAAACTGGATGCGGTGACACGCCATTTTACAATTACTCTCAACTCCTTGACCCGTCTGCTATTTTGCACCACACAATCGTGTATTTCGATGTGTTTTTCAGTTTGTCTTGATCAACATAGATGCACATCAGCGCACGTGGAGAAGCGAGTCACATGGAGCCCGTCACTTGTTAACTTTCTATTCCCAGCTAAACGCACACAGAGGAAACCAGATTGCTGGATGCATATATATGGCACTGGATAGAGGTCAGGTTCTCTCTGGTCATTAGACTGACCACCGGTGGTTTCCATGTGTAACCCCACTGTCTGACCCGTGAGAGATTTGTCCCTGAGTGTCCTCCACAAATCAGTTTATAGCTACCGCTGTCTACAGCGTCTCTTGGAAATGTCTGACATCCTGCCCTTTAAAAGTGCGTGGCTTGCTCTTCTGAATTTTCAAACCAGTTATTTGCACGATGTATTTTCTTTAATCTAATTAAGGAAAGTTCATGAATTGGCTTCGGTGTTTGTCGAGAAGAGAGATTTAAATGGAGGATGATCAGGAAGGAAGAGGGGATATTCATGAGCAGACACACATTTGCATAAAATAAAATTCTAAGATCCAGAGCAGTATTTACAAACAGTATTTCTAAGATCCAGCACAGTCTAAGTGCATCATGTTTCCGTGGAGGCTACAAAATTGTGGTTCTGCAAACTCTTTCTGGCAGACATCACACGTCTGCCCTCTGTCCAGTCGGAACTTTGTTTTTGAGGCCTGCATCTGACGAGGAGAGACAAGAAGGGCAACAGGCTTCAGAAAAACAAGGGAAGAAAACATGCAGTGTTCACTGGAACAAAGTCAACACTGCATGTGACACATGCTGTCCGACTCACCCGCATGACATTGTGCCGCATGAGCTCTGCCTCACTCAGCGCCTTCTGCAGCATTGTCATTCGCCTCTGGTGCAAAGTCTCTCTAAAAGATCCAAATAAGAACTTGGAGGCAAGCTGAACAGACCAGGAGTCAGGCAGCAGATGGACGACCTTCGTTGCTGCAAAGACCCCAGGATTGTTACTGAGAAGATCTACAGTGGCGCTGATGAGGTCCTCGGAGCTCAGGTATATTTGGAGCAGGGTGAGAAACAGGGTCTCCCTGAACTGTGAGTCTCTGCTGTTTTAGGGTCATGACCCTGAACAAGCAGATGAAGTGCTTCAGAGTATTTTCCTGCTCTGCCAAGGAGAATGGCTTTCTCCTTGTGCAGGAATGTTGATTTGACATGCTCTGAAACAGGAAAATGAGACATAATTTCAAATTTAGCTGTAATACAGGAACAATTTTAACATCCAGAGTGCCACAGTACAGTACAATGGAAATGTCATAGAATTTAGATTCCCATAAATGCTGCTGCAACTTCTCTCTTGTCTTTAAATGCATTTCCTCCCCCACTTGCAGTATCCGATCAGCATAAGCCAGGGCAAGATAGTTGTGATGTCTCTCCTCCTGAGGGCAGGCATCACATCACAGTAGATTTAATTAAAACAATACATTGTTAGATTTAATGTAGGTTTTCCCACTGCACCCACCTCACTTTTTAAGTTGTGTATTAAGAACTCCAGATACAAAAGCATTGCCAGTGGATACTCCTCTAAAAGAGCCAGGACATCTCCAGATTCCACTTGATCTTCTGGACGACGCCCAGTGAAAATATGCACACCTATCTTTTAAAAAGGGACATTGTAACCATCAAGAAATATCTTATTGCGTTAATAAAGCATTTTTGGTGATGTACAGAACAGCGTTCAGCAGTTGTTTGGGCCAACTCTGCCCCCTTGTGGTAAATGCATGTATTAAAATACCTCCTGGTTTCTTTTTAACGTCCAGTCTGCAAATTTCCACACAACATCTCTGTCTTGCATTTCACTTAGAGTCCAAACTATGTGTTCATATACATCTGTGAATGAGTCATCTTTGTGGATACCATCTGCAAGGTTCACCCAAATCTGTGGGAATGAAACATTTCACAGCGACGTTATTGACTAAACCAGTAAAATGGATATTTTAGGAAATTATACCTGAATTGCGTCCGTTAATTTTCCGTGACTTTGGAAGAGAGAACCTAATGCGTAAAACCTGCGAAAGAGTCCTTTGCTCAGTTGCTCACTCATTTGACACACTCACAAAAAATGCCATAGAAGAAACGCGTTACGCATATTACGACATATTACGACGACTGTTATACGACAAATAAGCAATACATTTCAAGAAAAGTTAATTTATTCTTACCTTTTGTGCTTCTCCAGAACAGGAACACAGAGGTCCAGTTCGCATTTGTTGGGAGACGCAACAAACTGCTGCAGAGATTCAGCGTCTCCCAGTTCCACATACAAACGCAAGAGGGCGCTGTCAACTTCTTTAACGGACGCCAGCACTTGCTGGGTGTCTCTGACAGTTAGGAGAAACTCTTCCAAGAAGTAAAGGTAAGACAGAAAGACACTTCTGTCCTCTTCCCAGCGTGAACGGAGATCTTTGATCTTGTTTTTTTCATGAAGCTGAGAATGAAAGTCTATTCCGATAATTGACTGCATGTCCGGGTACAGTTGGATGATTTCTCTCGGGTCCAGATGACCTTTACTGAACAGTGATGAGGATTAATGTATGCATGACTTTGAACTTAAGTTTTATTGGTTTTTTGTTTCATGTTTTGTACTTACATGAAAAGATCTTTAGCCTCAGAAAAATCCTGTTTATAAAGTTTAGCAAAGCCAGCTAGGCAAGAGATATTCTGCTGCAGCTCCTGCTAGAAGGCAAATCAGTTTAAATTTCAATGGAAGAACAGTTGCTAAGGTTGAAAAATCAGGAAAACACATTCCAAAGTAACACACATTTCTATTATCTATATATTTAATCAAAGTCGACTTTCCCAACCTAAACAATGATGACACTTTACGCAAATACAAAAACTCTGGGTTTGTCACCGCTGGAAGGCTAAATTTAATTTTAAAAGGAAAGAAAAATGGAGGATTACATAAAAAGAAAAAATATTCCTTTTGAAATCTAAATTTGAAAGAGATTTTTTTTGATGAAATGATCTAGTCTACATTCTTGGGATTCAAGAAACTGCATTTAGATGCAATGCAGTAAAATAGATCATTTTAGAGGAACTTTAGATTTAAAATGCAAACATGTCTGCATCCTGTCCGGCATTTCACCTTGCATGAGTCGGGCAAACAATGGGCCTGCACTCCGTCCAGCAACAGTGAGGCCTCCTCGACCTTCCCTTCCTGTACAAGTGCCTGGATTTGCTCTTGGAACGGCACCAGTCGGAGGCTGAACGTCTCTCTCTCTGTGAACACTAACACGCCATCTGAAGCAAGAGTTGTTTGGGCTTTTGAGAGACATTTGGGAGCAAGAATGATTGACTGAATCGGTGCAAACTGACTGGCACAGCTACATCATTTTTTTCCCTTGAAAAAATATGGCAGCTAGGGGAGGACTCTATTGATGCCTGGCTTACCTGATGCAGAGAGCAGACCCTTGGCCCCTTGCAGGTTCACAGTCTGCTTCTGCTGAAGATCCACCATGCTGTAAATGGACAGGAATTGGGGCTGCAGGGTTACTATGTAGGGGAAACACATGGCGGCTGCCAGCACCTCCCGGGGCCACTGAAGGGGAGGACGCTGGCATGTCCCTGTCTTCATCACAAACATGCCTGAGGGATAAGGACGGAGAATTTATATCTTCCAAAAGCAAATACCCCCTGGCTATTTTGATTTGGGAGGCTGATATGAGCTGATTGACGTCAGCTGCTATATATGCACTCTGGCTGCTCTTACCTAAATATTCAGGCCCGTTCAAGAGGAATTCCCCTTGTCCCACGGAGAAGACAATGGCCTGTTGCCTGCTGTGGCTGTGAGGGAAAAGCTCCTCGCTGCTCCCTGTGTGAATATCGCACAGGAGGTATTTGTCGGTAGTGGCGTAACACATGCTACTGCCATCTACCGCAAGGGCTACGGGGTCCTGGAGGACAAGGATCTCCTTCATCACCTCCCAACTGTCCACTCCTACCACGTGGATCTGGATCACCTTTCTGCGACTGGAGGAGGTCACCATCTGCACATGCGGTGTCTGGTCTGGGAGCAACGGGTTCCACACCTCAAACAAAGAGACGTGCTGGATTTTCTTCAGAGCTGGAATGGGTTCTAAGGAAAACATGTTGAGGGCAGCGATGCTACGATCACAGAGAACCAACAGATGGTTGAAAAGGGGGACGGCCCTCAGTTGAGCTACACTGCTGGTAGAACCAAGTTTTCTTGTTCTGCCCTCTCTGACGCTCCACTGGCCAGGATGTTGATCTCCATCACTGCTACGAGGGAAAATGAGATGCTGGACTGATGCATTTTTTGTCCCTATATACAGATTTTGTCCATAGCACTCAAGGCTGTGAATGCTGGCTTTGTCCCTTTCTTTCGGTGCCACTAGTTTTTTAAAAACATGTTTTTGGGTAAATGGTCTAAAAGCCATCAGAGAAATGTCAAGATTTCTGATTTTTGGCACATTTGAAACACTGGTCATGCCAATGACGATCCTTGTAGGACAAGTCCTGTAAATCAGTAACTTGAAATCATTAGTTGTTACGGGTGTGATGTGTGCACAAGCAGAATAAACAAAGGAATGTAATATGCCTTACATGTTACTGTAATCAAAAAACATTCCCAAGTTTTTACCTTGCAGTTGCAGCCAATTGGGAGAGAGCAGCCTTCACAGCAGTTTGCAAACAGGTTGTCATAGCACTTTGTACAGTACTGTGTGTCCTCTTTCATTATGTACTTTTTCCCCAGCAAGGAATCTTTGCAGTAATGACAGTCGAAATGTTCGGCGCTCGACATTTTGCTTCTGACCTGTTCGGCTGAAGATCGAAGGTGAAAAAAATGGACAGAAAGACGAGCAGAAAAGATGAAGGAAAGAAATGTCTGGCAAATTTCCTGGCAATGTCTTCTACTTCTTTTCAGCTGCTGCAGAAAAGAAACCAGAAGTGCATTAAAGCAAACTCTACCTCGTTTGATTCAGGGAAAGGTTGAGGCTTGAACTGGCAGTCCAAGTGGGGATGAGAAGGGGTGAGGCAGGATTAGAGGTATCCACTGGGGGATCTTCTATAAATACTAGTTCCCTTATTAGTGGTACTCTCAAGGGACAAACACACTCAACTACATTATTCTGAACCTTTTAAGGGAGTTATGTTGCAGCAATTGCTCAGGCTTTGAACTGATCTAATTAATACACACAGGTAATATGAAAATACTGAACAGTTTAAGGAATTTTATCAGAAAACACAACTGCATCATTTGACGGTGCTAAAAAAAATCCAAAACTTAAATTTCAGCGGGTTATAATCTCCATACCAGGACTCAGGAACCATTAATGCTGCTTTGGCATCACTTTAAAAGTCCAAAGTTCAGGAACTCATTGGCTGTGGGTCTGTGGATATGCTAAACATCCATGATGAAGGGGGGGCGGGGGTTCAAGGGGTCTTTTTTACCTAATTTGGATAGTATAATGCTATATAACTGTTTCAGAAGCAGATCTAGCCGGAACAATAATGCAACTGTTTTGTTTTTGAAGGAAGGTGCACTATTTAAGATGTGTGTCTAGTACCAGTTACATTAAATCCTAGAATAAAAACAAAACACTTTTGAGTTGAACAGCTGCTTTCTTTAGCTTTAGTGGTACAGCTGTGGTTAACCAACAGTGTCTGTATGTATGCTAACGTATGCTAACTTGGCAAGACTGCAAAAATGTAAACTTAAAAAGAAAAATAAGATTGACAGTTGGTGAATAAACACTTGTATAATGGAACATGTGCTACTATCAATTTTCCAAAGGGTCAGGGGGTGGACATCTTCATATAAATAGACTGCAAAGACCACCAGTTTAATCCCTGACAACCCCCCCAACACACAACTATCACACACTTGTGCAGCTATCATTGATTTATGCCATTTTCAAGCCATTTCTTAGAAGTAAGCACCCTCTTTAATTACCACCCGTTGTAAACCAACTCTGGCATTTTGCTCTTGCAAATAAAATTCATTTTACAGAATTACTGGATTGGTAGCACTGGTGGTGCAAGTAGGTTGATAAATCTTTGTGGAGTGATGTAAGACTCTGCAAAAATAACCACATCCTATCAAGAATTCAGGTGAAGAAAACATCTCCTGGCTCTATTTTCTTTTAAAGTAGGTGGATCCGCAGGATTAGACGGAGTCATCTGCTGCTCCGGATTAAATTACTACTGTATTCTATCTGTGCTCTCTGCTGGTGTGCAGATCAGTGGCTGTAAATCACAAAGCCATGCAGACCTTGGATAAACCCAACTGCAGGACAAGTGTAGTCACTACCCCTCAAAAGCTTAATCTTTGTTGCACTGGAGGCTGCTGCACAGTATGTTATTCTGTCATTCTGTGATTGTGAAGCCAGGCTGGGACTGACCTATATACACGGCAAACAAAATACTCATCCCCCTCCCCTATTATCAGTAGATATTAAAGACAGTGTTCTTATGCTGTCTGATATAATCGGTTTTTGGTGCCGTCCTTATTGCAACCGCTCAGCTTTGTAACTGATAGAGAACAGGTGCTCATCTCCTGGATTACCAACTTCTACACCAGGCTTTGATAACTCTGCAGAACAAAGCACCTGCTGATTTTGCATAGCCTTTTTTGACTTTTTAATCCCCTGTCAAGCTGTGAGCCACTGCCAACACATTTCATATGTCTCACCCTGAAAAATAGGCCTTTATTGCCTGGATGCAGGTGTCCTCTTACCACATTCAAATGCTTTCATGCTTCACAATCAGGTGTCAGTGAACATTTCCCTCTTGTTTTTTTGCTCCTTTGAGATGGTCACATGATGTTGATGGAGACAGACCAACCTGACTGGGTTGCATCTCTCTGAAGTACCAAAGAGCACACCGCCCAGGAGTTGACAGCCTGGTGATGACAGCGTAAGTGGGGTCCATTAGTATGAGATGAGGGGATGGTCTGGTTGTAAATGAGAGCTCTCAGGCAAACCTGGGCTTTTGGGCAAGTCATTGCACTCATCTGTGGCAGGGAGGGCCTGCTTTCAACGCAATGCTCTGGATTGAACAGGATAGCCACACTGGGGATTCCAGGGGAGGGTTATGTGATACAATCTTCCAAATCTACTATCATAGATATGTTACACCCTTTCAGGGAGCTTGTCTAAGCAACCAGGTAATTCTTCTGCTGACTAGGTGCCCGCCCCTCCCTAATTCTCACCAAAATGTGTGGCTAATACAACTTAAACACCTCTCAATGGCCCCCTCCCCCCACCGAGCCAGACATATGAGCTCCTCCGCTAAAGAGGAGAGAGAATTTTTACCCTCCTCAGGAATGATCAAGTCATTAAAATGTTTTCCCCATCCGAGTTTGTGGCAATGGATCGCAACAACAGATCACAGCACATAGTCCATTTCCAGTATGACCTCAATCAAAATTTTGACCTGTGAGTCAATTGTAACACTTGAAAGCAAAGCACACATTTTAAGAGATGTGCTACTGCCTTTATGGGTAACCCTGCTTCATGCCCCTGGAACTGCTCAGTATCTTCTACAACTCATCAATCACTCAGTTCCTGACATGCACTATCACATTTTGCTTGAACTCGACCACCAGACACAACAGGAACAGCCAGCAAAAAACTGTCAGGACCGCAGAGAAAATCCCTCTACCCTCTATTGGTGCAGGACCAGGAAGTGGGCAAGCAACTCTGTTTAGACGCCTCGCATGCTACACAATGTGTTTAAACAGCTTCCTCTGGTTGGTGTTACGGAGTCCTCCATGCAAGAAAATTAAGATCACGCAACAGTTTATTTTCTCAGGAACAAAAGTGTCCCTTGACCTTGAAAAATGTCATTTGTCATTTTTTGGACATCATCAACCGCTAATGTCCTCTGATGCTGAACAAACGGATCCCCAAACCAGTCCCTGTCACTTGAACTCTCACACTAATCCCATATTGACATCAGGGGATTATTTACACCACTGGTCCTGGCAGCACACTCGTTATTCACACATTTCAGCCTGTAACATGGGCAGAGGTAGTCGACTAAGATGTCACCTAAGGGGAAGTTGTGAGTGGAAATACAGCAGAGATCTCAAGACAGGAGTGAGCAGGAACCACTGCATGCTGATTTCAATCAGTTATCAAGGCTGCTGAAGAGCTACATAACCTGCATTAGGCTGCACAGGGGGTGAGTGTCACATTTAAGGGAATCAGAGTTTGTTTTCATTTTGAAGCGGAAAATGATAACTCTTTTTAAATATATTTTGGTTCAAAACCTTTCAACCCATTGAGAATTTATGATTGAAGATTGACAAAAATATATAAATAGATAAAAGTACAACTTACGGCTTTTGCAGTTTCTTCATAAAACACTTTTATGCAGTTAATGATTTCCTTTTTTAACAGTGGCTGTGCTTGATTAACAATAATTTACAAGACAGGAAAAAAAATTGACGGGGAGTATTGTGTTTACCCTTTAAATGATTTACCAGTGTGAGAAGAATTATTGTTGTTATTACTATTATCGTTTCAATGCTATAGTAAGTATAGTAAGTAGATTTAGAATGTTTAATCAAAAAGAATGTATGAGTGTTTGACTCAAGTATTGTAGCTGTTATGTACCCAGCACTGGGAGGTACCATGTTCAAGGACACGAGGAAGTCGTAGAGATAGGAGGAGAAGGAATCATGAGGTCAGATTGACACAAATCTTGTGTGCACCAAATAAAAGAGGAGAGCGAGCAGCAGACGGACGGAGTTGAGAGAGGAAGCTTGAACTGCTCGTCAGCTCTCCCTTGCAAGGCCTCCTGTTGTTTGTGTGGTTGATCTGAGTCTAGTAAACGAACAGCGCGGGTGACCAAACATCACCCTCACAAAAATTGGTCCTTCGAGCCGGATCCCAAGACCTGGAGAGGAGCGCCGTGGGACGACCGAACGCCGAAGTCTGCGCAGCCGGAGTCAAAAAGACGTCCGAAGTGAAAGACCTTTCATCACGAGTTGACGGAAGGCCGGTCTTCGTCCCTCCCAGGGCGACCATCTCCAGTGACGGGAAGAAGGCACTAAAACAACTCAGAGAGAAACCATAGCGACAACGGAGTGAGTATAAGACACGAAAAGCGCTACACAGAAAATACCGCGGTATTGCCTGCCTGGTCATCAGGAGAGAAGCAGAGGCAAGATACACCCGCCTCCTCAGAGGTAGAAGCCTGGTGTATACTCTCCTGATTAAAAAAGAGGGGTTATAAGGCCACGGCGGAGGGACTGAACTAGATATCCTGTAGGGATTGAGGGTTGTTCAGTCGGGAGATCAGGCGTCTCCATTCAAATATATAAAAACTGATAAATAAAGTGCAAACATGGGCAACCAACATTCCACAAAAGGTGCTGAATTCGAAATCCCAGCATCATGTAAACACATGGAAGACAAATATCCAGGTTCATGCTCATATGTTCAGCTGTGGATGACTAAGTTCGATTGGGATGGTAACTTAGACAGGCCAGGCAATATTACAAAATTAAAAGAAGTTACTATACTAACGGTACTGAAACACAGCAAGTCCTCATGTGCGTTAATGGCAAGAAATGGGGCACTGTTAGAGGAGACTGGGTCCCAGTGGATCCAGCCACTCAACAACCATGGCAGCCTGGCAGCCAAGAACTAAATGACAGACTCGACAGACTGTACGAGCGCATGCGAACTACTTTTACCAGACGAGCTGACTACAGCGCCATTACGGCCACGAGACAAAAGACTGACGAAAGTTTTGAAGACTATAGCATGAGAATGAAAGATGTGTTCCGAAAAATAGTGGAATTCCGTATGCGGAAGAACCAGAAGGTCCCTACCAACAGCAGTTAAAGCAAGCTATACATGGGGGATCAAAATCAGAGATAAAAACCTGGGTAGAGAGACAATTAGTTGATTTCGGAACTTGTAACCTAAACCGCTATGAACAACATGCTATGCATGCTGAAAGACAATGCCAAAAAAGTAAGAACCAATCAACAGGCATGTTTTTCAATGCCAACCCTCTCCCAAGCTGAGGCCGCGGACGTGGGCGAGGCCGAGGCGGAAGGGGAGGAGGAGGCAATTCCTGTGAAAAAGATCGGTGTCATTATTGTAAAAATTATGGACACCGGGAACGTGATTGCAAAAAGAAACAACGTGACCAGAGATATAATAGAGGACAGCAGCAAGGTTCTAATCCACCTCAACAATGACTAGAACCGGAAAAAGATGTCACAAAAATTAAAACAAATCAGGGCACAAAATTTGACCAATTTGAAAAAGATGACTTAGAAGATGTTTTAGACTTAGAAACCATCTTCCTGTTTGCTGAACGCAAACCAGAAATACAACTGACCGTGTTAGGCAATTCTTTAACATTTTTAGTAGACACGGGCGCAGGTAAATCAGTAATTAGAGATCCAATAGCCCTGACACCAACTTCTACACAGATTTTTGTGAGATCAGCAAATGGTCTCATAACCAAAGAAAGAATGTCAGTTCCTGTAGATGTTTGTGACCCTGTAAGTGGAATCACACTTAAAGCCCCTTTCGTGATCTCCACCACATGTCCCGTAAATCTATTAGGAAGAGATCTTATCTCTCAGCTTCAGTTGATGATTCGTACCACAGCCGAAGGGATGTGGTCTGTAGATAGAATGATTAATCTGTGGGTAAGAGAAGGAGAGATGTGCAGTAAATTTTGGTCACTTGACATTCCTGAAAAGCAGCCCCCTCCATTTTCTGACCCAATCACTATGTTATATGGTAAAGCTCTGTCATACTTACAGCCTGAAGCCCAGCTCCACAATCAAACTGACCTGCATGTAACCATGCACGTGGAGCGCACTGGTGAGATCTGTAAATCAGACTCACACGGCACATCAAGCTATGCAGAGTTTGCTAAACTCAAAGATCCACAAATGATTGTAATTATGCATCTATATGTGTGTGGTCAGACAGCTGTCTGCACGGCAGGAAGCCTTTCCACCGAAGCAGCAGCGCTATTCAAAGTGTCAGGTTCTGTACCACATGTTTCTATTGCTAAACCGCTTAAGAAAAGATGGCAAGACTTGGGATGTGACGTAAAACACTGGAGCAGCCTGCCCTATAGGCCTAAGGATGAGGTTGATTTTAATGATCAGTTCCAGGTGTGGCGCATTCCCCTTAAAACATGGTTGCTGACACATCCAGCAACGCACCTCACAGACCAGAGTTCATGAGAGGAAAAAAACATCTTCCTCACGCAGGAGGAAGAGGAGAAGCTGAAAGAGCTTCCCCCTGAATTATGGTCAGAAGGATGGAAGGATGCAGATGTAGGTCTTATAAAGGAGCAGAACCTGTAAAAATAATCCCTAAATCAGATTATAGACCATTTCAGAGACAATATCCCCTTAAGACTGATGCACAGGAGGGTATTGTTCCGATATTTAACTCACTGCTTAAAGCAGGAGTCATCAGAGAGTGTCCTGAGTCACCTGTAAATACACCCCTATTTCCAGTAAGGAAGTCACCACCATCTACCGGCTGGCGGATGGTGCAGGACCTGCAAGCTGTAAACGCTGCAGTGGTCCCTAGGTCTCCTTAGTCGCAGATCCATACACTCTGCTGAATGACTTAAACCCTGAACATCAGTGGTACACGGTGATCGATGTATCCAATGCATTTTTCTCTGTACCAGTACATCCAGACAGCCAGTTTTGGTTTGCATTTACGTTTCAAGGACGAAGGTACACCTGGACAAGGTTACCTCAGGGCTACTGTGAGAGTCCCACAATCTTTTCTCAGGTAATGATGTCATCGTTAGCTAAGTTTAAACCTCCGTGTGGAAGTCAAATCCTCGTCTACGTGGATGACATCCTCATGGCGTCAAAAACAGAGGCAGATTGTTGGTCAGACACGCTAGCATTGCTACACTGGCTAGCCGCTCAAGGCCATAGATTAAGCAAAAGCAAACTGCAACTGGTGAAGCAGGAAGTGGTTTATCTGGGCCATGTTTTGACACATAATGGTAAAGCTATTCTCGAGTCGAGGAAAACAGCAGTGCTTGATGCTCCGAAACCAAAAACAAAGAAGCAGATGATGTCATTCTTAGGACTTGTGAATTTTTGCAGATCATGGATCTTAGATTATGCGAAAATAACTGCCCCTTTACAAGCATTGATGTATGATAATCCCTTAGCAATGACTGATGTGTTAACTTGGACCCCTGAAGCTGAAGAAGCATTTACACACACAAAGCAGGCCCTTGTAGGTGCTGGAGTGTTAAAGCTGCCAGACTATCAGAAGCCTTTTGAGCAGGTCGTAGATTGCAAAGGTAATTTTATGACTTCAGTTTTGTTGCAGAAGCACGGAGATAAGAGGCAGCCAGTGGCCTACTACTCCCACAAGCTAGATCCCGTAGTTTGTGCACTCCCACCATGCGTTAAAGCAGTGGTGGCAGCATCTGAGGCAGTAAAAGCCTCCGCAGGAGTGGTGCTATATCATGAGCTAACTTTGCTAGTTCCACATGCAGTGTCAATACTGCTGCTACAAAGTAAGATAGCATTCCTGTCGCCAGCACGTCATCTTTCCTGTATGGCAGTGTTGCTGTCTCAGCCGAATCTGACGATTCGTCGCTGCACAACCTTAAACCCAGCGACGCTGCTACCCACCGCAGAAGAGGGACACCAGCACAACTGCCTGGATGAGGTCTCCACCAAGGTCCTGCCGCAACCAGATCTCAGTGATGTCGCGTTGACTACAGGACAGACACTCTTTGTGGATGGATCATCGAGAAAGGATGACTGTGGACGCACTAGAACTGCCTATGCAGTAGTCACAGCAACTGAGGTGGTGGAGGCGAAATCACTTCCCTCCTCCTATTCTGCTCAAGCTGCAGAACTCGTCGCACTCACACGTGCCTGTGAACTAAGCAAAGGACAAGATGTTACCATTTACACAGATAGTCAATATGCTTTTTCCACGCTGTTTGTGTTTGCTCAACAATGGAATTTAAGAGGGATGAAAACGTCGACCGGCAAACCGGTCATGCATGCAGAACTGTTAAAAAAGTTATTGGCAGCAGTACAGCAGCCACGTAAAATAGCTGTATGTAAATGCACTGCACATACTAACACAGACGCAGTCTCACAAGGCAATGCCTTTGCTGACAGAGCCGCAAAGGCTGCAGCAAATAACAACACACTTCTTGATAATGAGGAATCATTTACCTTAGAACCTGCAGATAATGATATTCTAAAAGAAATGCAACAAAGTGCTCCAGAAAAAGAAAAGGCCATGTGGAAGAAGCGAGGAGCCAAACTGGATGACAAAGGACTATTAACCATAGGAAACAAGCCAATCCTTCCCCGGAATATGCATAAATGGGCAGCATTAGTGAGCCATGGGCCATGCCATGTCTCAACAGGAGGGATGGTACAGATGGTTAATGAACATTATTATACTATAGGATTTCATACATACTCAAAAATTTTTTGTTCACAATGTGCTATTTGTGTAAAACACAGCCCACAGGGAGCCCTTAAGGCCCCTGCAGGCACTACACTATTACCAAATCATCCATTTCACACAGTTTTTCTAGATTTTATTCAGCTAACACCATGTGAAGGTAAACAATATTGTCTAGTAGTGTTAGATGGATTTACTAGGTGGGTAGAAATTTTCCCCACAGCAAAAGCAGATGCACTGACAGTAGCAAAAGTTTTATGTAGAGAAATCATTCCCAGGTTTGGCATCCCGAAGGTCATCTGGAGCGACAATGGAAGCCATTTTGTAAATGAGATAGTGAAAACTGTAGGAGTAACATTGATTTGAAGAATCACTGCGCATACCACCCCCAGAGTGCAGGGTTGGTTGAAAGAGTCAACGGTACTATTAAGAACAGACTGAAGAAGTGTATGGACGAGACAGGAAAGAACTGGATGTTTTGTCTCGACCTGGTGAAATTATGGATGCACATAACACCACACAAGAAAACAGGCATCACACCCTTTGAAGCATTATATGGGCGGCCTTATTGCCTACCATACTTTGCAACAACAAATGAGCTAAAACATGTTGAGGAAACAATAGCAAATTATCTGAAAAAAGTGTTACTTAACCGATGTGTGAATACAGTAAATGTTCTGCCTAGTCCTGTGTCTTCCACAGATTCCACCCCCCAGGAACCCATTCAACCGGGCGACTACGTGTGGGTGAAGAAGTTTGTGCGGAAGAGGTGGAACACGCCTAGATGGGAAGGTCCTTATCAAGTACAGCTGACCACAAAGACTGCAGTTCGAGTGGACGGAAAACTGTCGTGGATACACCTTTCACATTGTAAGAAACAGAAAATTCTTCCAGGTGAAGGCGAGGGAGCAGTGGCGGACTCTCCGTAAACGGCTGACGGCCTGTATAGGTCCAGCAACGGCTGAACCCCGTCGGAACCTGTGAAGAAGAGTTAAAAAGGAAATGAAGTTGTTCTTCCTAATTGTGGTGAGTGCTGTGACGGCAGGGCTCGTGAGTTTTGGTCTTTGGAATTTCCGACAGGAGGGAGGTAATCAGGGACAGAAAGATGCTCTGAGACAGGATGAGAGCTACGCGCGCGCGCTAAACGCACCGTAGTTAGCCACTTAGAACATTCGTGGTTAGAACAAAATCCAGAGTCCTCACACACTTACAGTTTGAATACATGGTGGCGCTATGCTAATTTCACAGCTCGGACACAGAATCATTCTCGTTGTTATGTTTGTTCTATGCTACCAGTTTCTGTGCATACACCGCGAGTAACTGCTGAACCGATGACAGGGAGTGTAGGACAGTGCTTTGTCCACATAGGGCTAAGCCGTGACACGAACTTCACACTCAAGTTGTTGGATGGAACGTGGTTCGCTCGCAGCAACTGCACCCAAGAGCCACTACGGACAATGGCAGGGAAAGCCAATAGATTCAGATTCCCTGTGCTAGGTGCAATAAATCACACATACTGTTATGCACGGAGTGGTGGTAGAGATTTGGGGTCATTACACAAGGATGTCTGTAAAGTTGTTTATACGTCATGCACACTGGGAGTCAGTCGTGATGTGAAGTTTAACACTTCAACTGATCGGTATTATCGGAAAACGTGTCTACAGCAAAATAAAAGTTCCGAACAGTGTGAACAGGAGTGTATTGATGACCCCCGGCACTTATGTGGTTTATATACCTTAGATGAAGCAACACAGAGGTGTCCAGAAGGTTATAACTGTACATGTAACTATCCCACTTTCGCGCCAGGAGACAAAGGCACGCAATTAGTGGATAAGGGATGGTGGGGAAAGAACATATTGAGATTGGAAACAGTTGATTACAGGTTGAAAGTATTTACTAATTTGACAAAAGTTGCTCTCACAGGAGTCAAGGAAGAAATGACAGCGCTAAGACTGATGACCATGCAGAATAGGATGGCCTTAGATCTCATAACGGCCCCCCAGGGAGGAGTGTGTGCAATGGTAGGAGATTACTGTTGTACGTTCATCCCAGAGAATGATGCGGACGGTCACCTGATAGATAGCGCATTGAAAAATTTAACTAAACTACAGAGAGCTATGATTGATGATGGTAGTCCCCCACCAGACTGGCTTACAGGAATGTTGTCAAGGTGGAGGGAACTGTTGTTCAAGATAGGAATGATGATAGGGATAGTGCTGCTAGTATTAGCCATACTAGCTTGCTGTGTAGTACCTCTTGTTCGGGGTTGCATTGGCCGGCTCGTGGGATCAGCTGTTACTAGTACTTTGCTGCAGGTGGAAGAACGATCTCTACTGGACAACGATGAGAGGAATCAGAAGAAGAATGGACAAATGTGATGCACGATGTAAATGAAATGTTTGAGATGTCTAAGCTGTACCCATGTTGAACTCTGAGTGTAAGAAATGTGTTTCTAGGAAAATGACGTAATGCATTTAAATTTCATGAAATGAATGATGTAATACTGACAATGAGAATCTAGACGTATTTAACGATAAACAGGAGGGAAATGTGAGAAGATTTGTTGTTATTACTATTATCATTTCAATGCTATAGTAAGTATAGTAAGTAGATTTAGAATGTTTAATCAAAAGAATGTATGAGTGTTTGACTCAAGTATTGTAGCTGTTATGTACCCAGCACTGGAAGGTACCATGTTCAAGGACACGAGGAAGTCGTAGAGATAGGAGGAGAAGGAATCATGAGGTCAGATTGACACAAATCTTGTGTGCACCAAATAAAAGAGGAGCAGCAGCGGCACGGAGTTGAGAGAGGAAGCTTGAACTGCTCGTCAGCTCTCCCTTGCAAGGCCTCCTGTTGTTTGTGTGGTTGATCTGAGTCTAGTAAACGAACAGCGCGGGTGACCAACATCACCCTCACCCAGATCATTCATTTACTTTCATTCCTTTCTTCATATTTTTATTATCTGACACACGTCTACAGTGGAAACACAACAATTTGGCAAAATACATTGTTTTGGCAAAATACCGATGCACCGATTGATTAATCGATTACTTAAAATGGCAGCAAAATACCAACAAAGCTCTGTCACCCAGACAAAAACTTCCCTTCTTATGACTTCATATCATGATTAAGATTCATAGAGGACAAAGAAGACAGTTCCCGTTTGTTCTGTTTTTTTGGGGTTTTTTTGTTCGTTTTGTCCAAAGAGAAACACACAGTATAAACATCTTTTGCCCACCCCCCCCCCCACCACCCCCGTCACATTGGCCTGTCACCTGTCACATGAAATATGTCTATAAAGTGTAAAATTATGAGTGCCAGTTTAATCAACTACCCTTGAAACGTCAAAGTCTAAACTTTCAAATTAGAAGCAGAATTGTGAGTCACACATTGCCATATACAATAAATCTGCAGGAGGATTGTTGCCCTTTTTTAGAGTATGACCTTAAATGAAAATGTGGAGCACACCTAATTGAAAAGAGACTCAAAATGTTGGATCAAAAGTATTTTGATGTTACTTTTTTCACCCACTTCACCACCAATTGCAGCACTTCTGTCATTTACAGACGTGCTGTGAAATTTCACTAACTGAACAGAAATAATAATAAATACTGTATATGTACTCCCAATAATGCAAACATTGTTGGAGCTCTCTCAGACCCTCAATCTGATGCAAACAAGAGTCAATGTACAGCTTTCCACACTGTAAATCCAAGTTCCTTTTCCATAAGTAAAATTAGAAGTACTTTTATGGTGTCAAAATATTAAATAATTCCTGAATCTGAATGATTTTGGTGAGCTGTGACTTCATAGATTGATGACTCATCTTGCATAAAATTTTGCCCTGTATTTTCTTTTTCCCTATAATTTTCTCTTGATAACAACTGTTCTGATGTTTTGATGGCATTTAAAAGTTATGGAAAATGTATGGATGCTAAATCTTCTCGGTGTTGCAAACCCCACATCCGGGTACAAACAAAACATAGAGATGACACAGTGATCTGCACATGAACAGATCTTAGCTGCTTTGTCCTAGGCTTGCTTATTGAATTTTTGTGCCAACTGGATGAAAAACATGAGCACAGCTCTTTTCCACCACACCGCTGAACAAGATTACATGCAGCAGAGGTTAGACATCATGTGTTGTTTCCTGACATTGCAAAGCCCGAAAACCACAGAACAGACAGTAATAAGTGAAATGGTGTCACGCATTGAGCTCTGGTCTTAAGCAATCCAGTCAAAGGAACTCAGACTTCTTTACGATCTTGCAGGCAAACTCCAATCCAAAACCTTTCTTTAGCTTTAAAATAATTCACACAGTCCCCTTTTTTTACTCTCAAGTGGGATTGTGTACCTTTTATATTGCAGTACAAATTTCCAGTCATATCTTCTGCAAAGACTACTCACAATGATCACCATAATACCATAATCTCACACACAAATGCAAAGACTGTAGAATTAGAATTGTGAATGCCATTGTGGAAAGGAAAAATAACATTTTCATGTTTCTAAAAATAATGCAAACTATGCATGACCAATATTAAATAATCCTTCAGAGTTTAAGAAATAGTGCATAGATGAATACATGTCTGGTACATACAGATGCCCTTTGGACAACTGAGCTCTGAACCTTTTGAATCACTTCTGAACCTCTACTGCAGTCCATTTCATGGAAAGGTGACATTTAAAGAAAAATAATTCTTCCATCACTTATTTTGAAACATCAAATTGTACTGAATTCATACGAATACATTTCCAAAAATCATATCCAAATACATAATACAGGAACCTGATTTGCGCAGTTTTAAAATGTGCCCATACACCTTAAAAATACCATGCACCCAAGAGGTTTGGACAGATCCCTAATGTGACTTCATGTCAATCAAAGTACAAAAATCTGTAATCACTTCCATCAACAGCAAACAATGCATAGCCCTGCACAGCACAGATCAACCCCAGTACCACTTGTTAAGGTCACTGAATACTCTATATTGCTTATGCCTTCTGATGTAATCACAAGCCTTACATGTGGCCTCATGCCATAATTTCAGTCCCTTTGCTTTAAAGCGCCTCCGCCATTGAAAGTATTTAAGGTACATTTCTTCATTTTTATCCAAGAGCAGCAAGTAGTCAGCCAGCTCCTTGGCTGAGGCAAAGTCCTCCACGTGGATGAAGGCATCTCCTTGGATAATATTCTCGTAGTTCTCCCTAGGTGGGCCCAGAACCACTGGCACCGTCCCCACAGCAAGTGGGTTGTACAGTTTTTCAGTAAAGTAGTCTTTGTGGATGGAGTTCTCAAAGGACAGGTAGAACTTGCAGCTGGCAATGATCGGTAAGGTTTTCTTCGTCAGGGAGTTGTTCCCCAAATGCTCGTCCAAATGTGTGGACCTCAACATGCTTGTACAACTCGTTGTAGAATTTAACTCGTGCGTATTCCTGGTTCCAGTTGCTGACAATCCAGCAAACAAGTTTGTTTTTGCTGGGTGGGACAAAGTCCTCCACATTTTCTGTGGCAATAACCGACAAATAAGGCAGTGGAATGTCAGAATCCAGATGGTAATTCATCGTCAGATTGAACAGGCTCTCCATACCCGCATGCCTAGAGGAGTGTGAGGGAGACTCCATGTTAAACCAGACCCATTTCTGGACAGATGGTCGCACGACTGTCGGCATGTTGGACAGGTCACCTGCGATGTCTCTATGATGGAAGACAACGCCATCCGACTTGTTGTAAAGGTTTTTATCTGCTGTAATGTAACAGCCCTCGAAGCCAAAGTAGGCATTGCACACATTCAGTTCGAAGGTTTGCCCGAATGGCCAAAACCAGAGCAGTATGGTGGTCACGTTTTTATCACTGTTGGTAGAAATGTTATTCTTGAGACGCTCTGAGCTGACTCCAGTCTCCATGGGACCCGAAAACCAGCTGGTGGATGGTTTATAATACATGAAGAACAGAGTCACAAAGCACCCCACGATTAAAATGCTAATGAGAAGGGGTCGTATGATTCCGTGAAGTGCTGAGGTTGACATATTCCGTCCTGAAATGGACATAAAGCAAAAAGAAGAAAAGAAAAATCAATCACAAAACAGCAGCCTCATTCCAGAAGATTTCATGTCTTACATGATGTGTTTACAGTGAGTGTAAAACTGAACATGCCTCTCCTCTCCTCTCCTCTCCTCTCCTCTCCTCTCCTCTCCTCTCCTCTCCCCCTCCTTCTCCTTTTCCTCTCCCTCTCCTCTTCTTTCCTCTCCTCTTTCCCCTCCTCCTCCTTCTCCTCTCCTCTACTTCCCCTTCACTCTACACCTCTCCTCTCCTCTACCCCTCTCCTCTCCTACCTATCCTATCCTCTACCTGTCCTCCCTCCTCTCGTCTCTCTTTACCCAGCCGGCCATCAGCAGGAGGGTCCCCCTACATGAGCCTGGTCCTGCTCAAGGTTTCTTCCTGTTAAAGGGGAGTTTTTCCTTGCCACTGTTGCTTGTCTGGGGTCAGGCCCTGGGATTCTGGAAAGCGCCTTGAAACAATTTTGATTGTATAAGACGCTATATAAATAAAGATTGATTGATTGATTGATTGAACATCATGGGGCACTCCAAATATGTGCCATAAGAAAAATACTTGTTTGCCTGTTAATATTAAAAAAATCTACTGTAAATGAAAACGAATAATCTTGGTGAGACACTAAAGGCATAGGAGCCTTTGAGAACGTTAGACTGATGAAAGTTTATTCCGAACAACAAATTAGCATCATATATTAGCTGTGGGACCTATAATTTTACCCATCACATTATTGATGCCTACTGGAGAAATAAGGCCACCACGGCTTTCAAACCATGACAAGAATCTTCTATCAACTTCTCATACAAACCTGACTGATGCGACTGCAAGGTGGAATCCAAACAAGCTCAGAGTTTGCAAGGATTAGGAGGGCGTCTTTTTCCACATTGGCTGGATGATGGTGTCAATCTTTGCAGATCGGCGCTGAGAGAACACACAAATACAAAAACAGAATTAACAGGTGTGTCTGAATGATGATTAAAGGGATAAAGGCAATGGTAGACGAACATCATCTACATGGAGATTCTACGCAACCATAAATACTAAATGCAAAAATTTTAGACAATTAAAGAAAAACAACACGAAGACTAAGAAAATATCACTTTGTCAAAAACATCACAGTTTCCAGCTGATTTTCCTTCTAATTAAGTCTAACAGAATGCAGCCATCTTTAGACTATGGAGTTTATTTATGCCTAAACTCATTTGTTCTCTGGGGTCAACCCACCATATGCACCAATAAAAGCGACAGATCAACATTTGGATTTATGTTTAATCACACAGTAATGATTTGGAATACTTAAACCTAGTCAAAAATTCATTTGGTTGTCATGCCAACCACCTTAACCTAGGAACATTGACATTAAAGGCTTGAAAAACATGCATTTCCTTAAAAAGGCTTGTAATATATATTTTTTAAATATAAGTAGAGCTTTTTATGTAGTTGAATTATGATTTCTATCACTGGCAAACTGTTTGCTTTATAAGAAGACCAAAGAGTGATGCAGTGGTCCAAACTGGGCCACTATTGTGATGAGGTAAATATTAAATCGGACTGCCTTTCAATTTCTTGACAGAAGATGGAAGTGAAACAGTGCATCACACAAACTGGTAAATGCATTGTGATGTATTTAGGACGCAGAGAGAACTCCTTCTATTTGAGTAGTTTGCAGCAAGGCTATGTGTGAAATAGCTTTGGAATATATTTTTTTTAAAAGCAACAAAAACTAATCAGAATATGGTGTCATGAGAGATGCATAAAATCGCTGGCATGGTTATAAACAACTTATTCTAGAGGATTCAATCCACAACTTTTCAAATTTCAATCTATTTACGTGTAGCTCGATGTTAAAGGGCACTCCATCCCAGGTGAGGATGAATCCCTGGCCAGCGAGCGCTGAAGGTCATTTAAAAGAAGACGAGCCACTGTTTAAAATGGTGTCTTTTCTCACAACACTGCGTAAAGTTAACGGGCATTTGCGGTCATACACTGCCTGAAACGCAAATTTGCGCCCCAAATCGCAGAAGATATGAATAATGACACAGCGTGGAGGCTGATAAAATGTCCAGTGGGCTACAAACAATGCGCGATTTCAGGTTTGCATGTTTATTGGCGAAAAGAAAATGTTACATAAATGATGAACGGAACCTACCATGCAGCTAAATTACAAGACATTTTTATGGCAGAAAATTTCTAATTAGCTGTCCGGGATTTGCCGTCGGAATCGTGTAGCAATGGGATGCTGGCAGAAGAGATAGCCATGCTCTCCACTCACCATCACTACGGACGTGAAGCAAAACGCATCTTCCCCCTCATTTCTTCCAGCTGACCATCAGCTTTTTAAAGGCGCCTTGCAACACATGGAAAAGGCGTTCGAGGGTAACAACAATAACGACAACAAGCATCCACGGCATTTGCAAAGGCAGATCCGAATGAGCCCACCTCCATCGTCTCAATCCGCAAACGATGACACCTATGTAGCAAATGCTCCCCCGCTGCTGCACACCGACGCAACGAATGATGTCAGAGAGGAAATATTGGCGGTTATCCCATCAGCCCTTATGTTGAGTCGGTGGCTCGGTTTGCGAGGACGCCATGCATGTTCATGGATGTGATGCGATGTGGAATAATTCTCTGCTGGCTGCCCATGCGCTACCTTGTTTTACCGTCAATGCAGCTGCAGGATGTGGCTTTGGTCCAGTGTGTGCGTGCGTACGTGCGTGCTTGGTACTAATGGTGGGGGTAGTGTAACTTGTGTTAGTAATAATAATAATTTCGACAGAATTTCAATATTTTTCTCAATGGTCCACCCGCAAAAATAAACCCTTTTAAATATATACCGTATTGGCCCGAATATAAGACGGTGTTTTTTTGCGTTGAAATAAGACTGAAAAAGTGGGGGTCGTCTTACATTCGCGGTCTAGACATTATACCCATTCACAACGCTAGATGGCGCCATATATATTTAAAGCGAATGCTGAACTTAACGTCCCAGGCCAAAGCGAACCCCTGTCACGAAGAAGAAAAATAAAAATAGCGGTAGCACGAAGAAGAAAGTAAAAAATAGCGGTAAGAAAGAAAAGAGAAGAAAATAAGAGAAGAGATAACAGAAAATAGAGAAATGTAGCGACAATCGGAGAAAGTGGTCGAAGATATAATCATTTGTTACAGATGTACTGTAATTATTTTCTGTATAAAAATTACATTTGGTGTTCAAAAAGTCTTTTTCAAACTTGAGTCTTGAAAAGAGGGGGTCGTCTCATAATCAGGGTCGTCTTATATTCGGGCCAATACGGTACTCACTTTTAATGTTGATAACACTCAGCAGCTGTAGCCAACAATATTTCATTTACACCGAACATTATGAGTTCATGTGACACCAACTATAACTGTCTTTTTCATTTCCTTAACTCATATGTTTTAGAGAGAAATGCAACTACATGTCTCATGTGGTTGATACCGCAAAGACAAATTAGACAGACGTGGTTACATTTTTACTGAGATCCGTATATCTAAGTGTCTATCTACTGTCGACCGTCTTTTGGATCACATCCCAAGACACTTGAAAGATGGAAGATAAATAATGAAAGATATTTTACCACTGACTGGCAGTACTGTTCTTAGGCAGACCAACAGCTCTTAGGAAAAGGTTATAAAACCTTGTTTCTTTTAACTGCTGCAAAAAAACTTTTCTTCCTAATGTGTTACCAAATTTTAGGCCTATGTCAGCATTCCTCATCTCTACAATACTTGAGAAGTAGCGACTAAGGGGAAGAGCCACAGGTTTCACAGGTTTTGGAGCTCACCACGGCACAGAAAAGGGGGGAAATGTCTGCACTTATGTTAAAACAAAACAAGCAGGTTTCCAATGGAGAAGCCGAGGGACGAATTGTACATGGTTACCAACAATGTGTTTACTTCTACAGCTTGCAGACATGATTCCTCTGAGTAGCAACTAATTACTGAACTACACAGCAGAAATCCTCAGTTGGCCATTGCAGAGGGGTAATTTGACTACTGCATGTGCTGTGGCTTTTTCTTTTGCATTATAGATCGAAACCTGCAAGGCCACAAGCATGATTCTTTCTTTCTGTCCCAACAGCTCTTTAAAGGTGCTGTTGACTCATTTTGAAGGTGGGATCAGGTAGATCAGGGAAAACTGATCTACAGGCTGGTGCTGAGAGTAGAATGGAGAGAAGTAACAGACACCAAAGCGAGTAAAGCGTATATATAATCAGCACTCAAATTTCTTGAGTCATGGATAATTACTACACATTCTGATGATTTCAGACAATCCACCAAGTCTTTAATGATTGAAATAAATATCTCTACCTTTTTATATTTGTAAATTTTTGCATATTTGTGTAAAGGGAGCTTTGGAAACGCAGTTAAATATTTAAATTCACATGAGTTTTTCCTCTTAAAAGCATTTCCTGTTTATGAGTTCTTGTGTTAAAAAGAAAAACAATCCAACTGAGTGACCAACTAAACATGATGTATACTTTTTGCTATTTGTGCAAACTCCAGCTCAGAGAGCAGATGATATCTTCAAAGTTGTTGGACAGGTTTTCTGTTATGTTGGGGATAAGGTTAGGCCAAACATAACACTGCTGTTTGTTTCACTATTGTGATAAAATTGTGAGGGCTGATGTCAATGTCTCTTTCATGACCATGTAATTTAGACTTTGGAAGCCCACCCTGATACTAATACCAAAGGCTGCATTTAAGGCTTTGTAAAAGGTGCTGTTTGAACAGGTGCATAATGCAGCTTTTCAATGCAGAAGGTCCACTTTGCAATGCAGTGATTGTAGGAAAAAAAAGGTATGCCACATCCGTCCATCCATTCATCCATCCATCCGACCGTCCCTCCACCGATCCATCCATCCATCCATCCATCCATCCATCCATCCATCCATCCATCCATCCATCTTCCCTTTGCTTGTCAGCCCAATCTGGCACACCTGTTTGGATCCCAGATTTTTAAACCCCTGCCTGGCACTCAAGCATTGACAAATTGTTTGTGTGTTCAGTATGATTCTTCAGATTAGGTTTTTGGTTCCTACTCCCATCCTGGTAATTTGTTTGTTCTCCTGACCAAGGCTTGGCCTGCTCCCTGTCTCTTAATGTTTGCCTGAGTTCGTCTTATCCTGGGTCAAAGTCTTATGAGGATGTCCTGTAGTTTTTAGACAAGGGTGAAGGCAAGGTATACACCTGGATGAGTCTCCAGTTTATTGTGGGGTCCTGATACTAAATTGTCCCTTAAACAATTTTACTGCCTGGCATGGGTGGCCATTCTTGTGTGGAATAGGAAGGACACCCACAACATGCAGGATGTTGCTGTCTTGGCAAACTGTCACACTGTAGCCACCCTGCAGTGATGTTTGTGAGGTCTGATGTATGTGTATGGAACAGGCACGCTTCTGTGTGGCAGAGTGCACAGTATAGAAAGTCGTAAGTTGGTGATTGTTTTTTTTAGCCTAGTTATGGACAAGAATAACTTTTATGGTTCTTCAATAAAATCTTTCTATTAACGAGTCATCTTTTGGTCAGGTTGGTCATCACAATATCCTTTTTCCCTGAGTGCATGAATCTCAAGAAGCTAATGGATTGTTTTTCTGTTACTCCTCTTATAACTCTTTTGGTTCAAAAAACGCTTTGCCACCACCAGATTCCACCATTTTCTACAATACAGAATCAAACTAATAAAAGACTTCTCTTTTTTTCAGGCACTAAAACAGTTATTATTACTTCGTATTATTGTCTTCCTGACATGACTTCAAAATGGTTGCTGCTCCACCACGTCAGTTGATTTTTGCGGTTAAACCAAAATGGGAGAGAGGATTTTTTTTTTTTTTTAAAGAAATTCTATTACTTTAAAAATAGATATTCACTCAACCAAAGTAGGGTTAGGGTAAGTTGGAGGGAGATATTACCAAGTTTCATGAAAATTAACAAATTTCCCACACACACACACACACACTTTACATTTATTTAAAATCACTAACCTATTAGAGCTGCCAGGTACACGTCCAGAAACAAGAAAAGTCCGGGTAAAGTTCAATTACAAATATCATCTTCTTTATAAAACACAAAAGCAAATACTTGGGAGTTCGAGTCAGCCGGAATATCAAAAGTGCTGTGTTTAACGAAGGAGAAAAGCTTTGGGCGGGGTTCTAGAACAGGTAGGTACAGGTGATGTCATTTCAATACATGGCGGAGAGCAGGTAAATAGGGGGAAGTGCAGCATCGCTTCTTTCAGACGCCTCGTATGTGAAGTACATATAAGTCAGTTTATCTCAAGTCAGACAGATGTCTTGGTGTAACGGGGAGAGTTGAGAGTAATATATAACAAATGACGAAGAGTTTTTTTAAATGTTTATATCGTTATTTTCAACCAATCACTAAGTACACTTTATTACGGGACTTTTCAGAATAGTACCAACTGTCCCTCTCTCCCCAGCCATCAGTGCCGCCCTAGTGGCTTCCTGGAGCTTTTTCAAAAATATGAAAATGGAAAAAGGTGGTGTGACTTTACATATATATATATATATTTTTTTTTTTTTTTAAAATATAATTTCTGTAGAGGAAAAACATGACAAACAATCTTAAAGTCCAATGCTGTAAAAATGTGTAAAATAAATATCTAATTTCAACATCTCATTATAATGGAAGTTATCTAAAGCACCATGAACGCAGCACCATCGTGCAGCAGAGCGGTCACGTGGTGCCTCATTCTCTCCAGGATGAGCTGCAGGGAAAATAAACATTTAATCATGAATGCTCATTATGTATTTGTAGCCTACTTATCATTTTAAAGTAGGCTAATATAGACACTTACAGCATGTGTTGCCTTCACAACAAGGCTTAAATAAGGCCGATTCGGTGGACCCCCACCTGGGTCTGGGGCGGATTGCTGGGCTTCTCAAACTCTCTCCTCCAGGATGCAGGAAGGGGGAAAGTTGGGGTCCAGGGTTCTGGGTTGTGCGTTGCTTGGTTTTTCCTGCAGCAACCACCTCAAGATTTACTTTATTCATCCCCGTAGGGAAATGGAATAAATAAAACTATTTTAGAAATAAACCCCAGTTCAATGTATATCAAACCAGTTGAGGCTAAAATATTATAGATTGTTAAGAAATGCCCAAATAAATGATAGAGTGATGATGATGACACTGATGCCAAATTGTTATTATTTTTTATTATTATTTCCCCCTTGCCTTGTCCTGACCAGCAGTTTTGCTTTGTCAGGATGCGGTTTTTGAAGACACGCAAGCACCCAGAGATACAGGCAGGCCAAGAGCACATGCCCCTGCCACCAGCACCCACACCCAACCATGACGGCCCACCCTAGCCATCCTCCACATGCTCACCCCAAGGGATGACCCAGGCCACCCCATGACTGCAGCCAGAGTATTTGACATTTTTCTAATTGATTCTTAGAGACTGCTGACATTCTCTTTAAAGTTTAAAGAGAATAATAATAATTGTTCATATTAGTTTAAAGTTTAAACTAATATGATCTAAGAGGAGACTCCTGAACTGGGTAATAGCCAGCTTTTTCTTGATTTCCAGTTCATAAGGATAGATTTCTAATAAGAAATCAATTTCAGATTTTTGCATCCATATCAGTGATACTTGGGTCACAAAGGGCACACACAGTGAGGGAGAAGCCGTTAGCGGCCGTAGGAACCAGTCTGAAAGGTCACCACATATCTCATGCCAGAACATATTTACAAGTGGGCAGTTCCACATAACTCTCATCGTTGCAGTGCAGAATCCCTCAGACCCGTTTTGAGCATTCTTTGTCCTGGGTCTTTGTAGAACTTTATATTATATGAGTTGAAGATTTGGATTTTTTTGTCATTTAAAATGTATTTATGTACACTTTTGTCCAAAAGTCTTGGTCTGGCCTGATTGATTGATCTATTTTTCATTTCAAGGATGGAAAAGAGAAAGCTATATCTAGGCTGGGTAGGAAGTGATTTACTTTTGACAGTATTTTTGGATCCAATAAAATTATTGAAGGAAGTTGTAGGTTAAGTGAGTTTATTCCTAAACGTTCAATTAATTATAGACTTTATCTACTGATTCTCCAAAGCATGTTTGTATTGAAAATCTGTCCTTTATGCCTTGAAATGGGATATGCATATCTTGCATAACATGTTCAATATGAATATTTCCATCAGATTTTAGAAGTGACGAATTTTAGCATTTGTTAAACGGGACGTCAGGATTGTTCCACATCGGTGTAAATTTGCATGGAATACATAAGGGTCTTGTTACAGTATTTCTGGGACTTCCCTGTATCCTGTTAGAGTGGTTTTATTTTAATGCCTATACTCTATTCTGTTGGCGAGACAATAATGATGCACATTTGCTCATTCTAAACCTCCCACATCCTTCCTCTTCTGCAGAGTATTTAGACTAATTCTTGATGGTTTATTTTTTTCCATAGGAACTTGGAGATGCTCCTGTTTAATGATTTAAACCAAACAGAAGGAGGTTGGGGGGTATAATTGAGAATAAGTAATTATTCTTGATAAGACCATCATGTTTATTGTGGCAATTCTTTTGATGAGTGATAAAGGCTGGTTTGAGAAGAGGGGGGAATTCAGCATCACTAAGGCTTACAACCTGAAGGAAATATTAATTCCCTGTTATTTAATGTTTCCTGATTGAAGTGGTATTAATGACCTAGGTTGGAAACTATATCTAATTGGTAAAGTTAAGGATTTCAACCAGCTAACCGAGTAAGCAGAGAATGAAGAGAATCCTTTGATGGGTACCATTACATTAAAGAAATACGCTCGAGAACAGGTCGTGGTACCAATAAATCTAATGGAAAGAGATTTAATGCTGGCTTTGGGAATTGGAGTGTTTCCTTGTGAAGGAGGAATAACTGCTCAGCATTCAGTGATGAACATGGAGTGTGATGCAAATTCTGTTAACTATTGGTACATCTACAAACAGCGGCTTCAAGTGATAGACATGCAAAACATTTCTTCCACTCATTTAATATACTAGAGCAAACATTCACAGCATATGGAATCACAAATGATCTTTTAAAAAAATTGTGCTCCTTGTGAAACATCCCTAGAATCTAACCCTCGAGGTAATCTCAGACCTAACCAGGAACAATTTCCAAAACCACAAGTATACATTTCAATATCTCTGTATGGATTTCATTGAGCTAAATAAGTGTGATAGAAAGAAAATTGCGGAGTAATCATAGATATGCGTCCAACATAGGTAGAAGTGTTGCAGCAATGGTAGCAAAAGCATTAGTAAAAAGATTATTCCTGGATTTAGAATCCAACAGAGGATCTATAGTAATAATGGAAGGTGCTTTGTAAATAATGTAATTTCACTAATACCTAAACACATGCAGATGGAACTAAAGGATCATTGTGCTTATCAACCACAATCTGCAGGACTGGTGGAAAGATAAAACAGCACAATTTAATCTAAAGAAGGTAATGGATGATACAGGAAAGAATTGGATATCTTGTAAACCACTTTTACTCAACCTACACATAATGCTAAATAATACAGGATTGACACCTTTTGAAATGTTGTATGGATGACCTTATACTTTACCACACTTTGAGCCATTCAAAAGAGCTGATGAAGAAGCAGGTGAAACTTTAGCAGAGAAAAATACATGAGAATTGCTGCTGACTAAAAATATTCACACTGTGAACTTGATTCTAGCATAAACCACTGAGACAAGGAGACTGGATTTTCATCAAGTTAAAAAAGTTGTTGGCGCAGCCATCATAAAGAGCTGGATAACCGGTTACACATAGTAAGAGACGACACAATCGCGGTCTTTTGTTTGACTGGGGAGAAAACTGGCACAAGGGAAGCCATCAGTCATTTATTATAATTTGCTTCACCTGGTGCACTGGTGTGAGCACAAGGGCACATTCAAGAACAGTAGCAGACATTCTGCAACCGTTTAACAAAAGTGCTGGTACAAATCCCTAACAACACAGCCCCAGGCGGAAGTGATACTAAAATTCGTTGAAGGCAGGGAAACAATGTTGATGATTACATACTTGGCACACATGACTGATCCTGAATGAAGGATTGCCAGGGGTGTGTATCAACAGATCAAACAGGAATAAGACAAAGAGGAACGATGGCTGAATACTGGAGCTTGACCTTCTGATAAGTGAACGCTTGATGACTCTTTTAATGACATAAGACAAAAAGAGTGATAATAAACAATTTCTAAATAAACACGTTATATAAATATTAATTCCTTTTGTCAGAGTTTCATGACTAAAGTTATGTATTGTTTGAGTTCTGCATAATGCACTTTAAGTTTTATTATAAAATAACATTAGTGATAAGTTCCGTGATGACTAAATGTTCCTTTATTGAACAAAAAAAAATGCAAACACGGTTAGGACACAGGTGCAAAGGAAATGTTACAGAAAAAGGAATCATTCATGTTTCAATTTATGTATGACAACATTTTCACTTTCCAAGCTCAATGTCTCCTGTCCTGTCTAGACATGACCTTCATTTTCTTGACTACAGAATTGTAAAATACAGAATCAGAATCACCCAAAAAGCATGATTATCAAATTGAATTTGCATATTTTTTGAATGGAAGAAAAAAACCCAAACAGAAACAGACCACTTGGGAAACAAAGTGCATATTCAAGCGGTAGATTCCTAATGTATCTTCATTTGTCAAACTCAAACATATCCCTGCAAAGCACTACCAGCCCCAGTACCACTTATTCAGGTCATTGGCTACTTTAAACTGCCTGCGCTTCCTGAGATAATCACAAGCCTGACACATAGGCTCAGACCATAATTCTAATTTCCTCACTTTGTAATGCTTAACTATACTCTAGTTACCATTATCATACTCTAACATTTTAGATGCTTTACAATATTGTAGAAATGTATCTTTGAAGATGGTGACCTTTTCTTCCTTTTTACACACACAACCATCCCTTTTAAAATAAACTAAGCATGCAGTAAGTAATGAATACTCTTGTCGTTCCTGTTTTTCAAGAACATGACATCACCATGTGGTCATTTTTTACTACTGAAGACAAAATCCACTGGTCGGAATTTAGCAGATACGAGTCGTACACGTAGAACAGTGGTAGAAGTTTTCCAGTGCTTGTACGATATCTGAAGAATGCTGGGTGTGCACCATACCTACACAGGAAAATATATGTTATTTATGAAATATTACAACACAAGAAGATAAAACAAGATGTTGAAAGCCTTAAAAACTAACCCACAATAAATACCAGGTTGCTGTGTCACGTTTTGTGCCAACACTTTAGATTCCTTTGCTTTTTTTATAAGCAATATAATCTGTATTAAGGCTCTATAAACTAATTTATAACATATTTGAAATGGCAGTTTCTCCAAATGACAAAATGTAGATATGTAAGTCACAGTTACCCTAAATTGACGGAATCTGTTTTGACAGAAATGTAACTTAAGGAGAAAACAATTGCTCTACGTCAAACCCAGAGCTCCAACCGCATGACTTTCTGCAGCCAGATTTTAGCCATTTCCTCTGAAAAGCTGAAAGTCAGGTGAAAAATTTGTAAATCGATGTGGCAAAAGCAAAGCAGAAATGGTAGAAAGGGAACATCAGTTCAGGTGCAGACAAAGGCCTTTTAATAAACTTTTGAAAACAAATAATAACTTATTTACTAATCCTTAATTCAAGAGGATTAGGAATGGGATATTCATGTCACTCACCTCTCAATTATATATTTGACATTTGTGAACATGTTGACTTCATTTCTTTCTTAAAATGAACCTTGGCTGAACAATATTACTACAAACATCACAAACCTTACAACAAACCTTAATAAGGTATTTATGAGCCACTTCAAGTATTAGAGGCATTATGTCGTCCACTGATTCTCCATTATCGTCCCTCATATCAGGAGGATACCAGGAAATAGCAATGACACCTGCCAATGAAAAAAAAGGCTCTATGTCAGAACTCACTGACTTGGAAAAGTTAAATAACCATCTTCCTAACCGCTTTAACCCTTTTGGGGTCACGGGGAGGGTGCACAATTGGAGAAGGTAGGGTCAACCCTGGATGAGTTGCCAGCTCATCGCAGGGCCCTATCTGAGCATTTGTGTGTTCGGTCGGTACCTTGCCAAGGGTACCTTAGCTGGCACCTTCCCCTGCTACGAGAACATTCCATGTTTTGTCTGACCTGGGGCTCGAACTGAGATCTCTACGTTTCACAGCCAAGCCCCCGCTAATTTAAAAAAAATGTATTTCAAAATTATTTGCTCTTTATTTATAATGTGTCGATTAGGGTTTTTTTGGTCATTAAGTTCCAGCAGTATTTGCATGCATCTTCAAGTCTATTGAATTATTCTAGGGCCAAGACATACAGTTCAGGTTGGCCTCTTACCAATGGCCGCTGTACGTAATTGTTGCATATGGGTCTCCACAACTGCAGGATCCCTTGAACTGTAAGGACCTAACGAAGGGTAAAAGTTTGATCCGAGGTCATCAGGTGGGCTGTGTCTTCCTTGTGGATACATCTGAGCAACTTTATTGTCCCAGTGTGGCAGTTGTGGGTGGTCCCAGTGGATATATTTTCCATCAAACTTTGGGTTTCCATACCAAGCATAATAAAAGGCATGAACATAGTAGTTTGGCGGAGGGAATGTTTTAAGCAGAGCTTCGACTTCTGCATTTTTGTTTGATGTGGTGGGCGCAATCATTTTGATCTGGTCAGGTATTTTAGTCATCTTTGCTTTCTGCTCAACTGAATTCTCTCTGGCAGGGAACAGATCCATGGCTTCGATGTCCTCGAGGGAAAGTGCCTTCAAGATCACTGTAAGTGTGAGCACGAGCAGCACCACTGCGATAAGCACTAAGCAGTATTTCCGTCTAAACCGGGCCATCTTTCAGTTAGTGACCCCCGGTGCTTTCCTCCATGGCCGTGAAGAAACGGTTGCCGGATGTGATGTCAGCGGAAGAAGGGCTTTTAGCGTTGAACTCGGGTCTCCTCTTAGGCCCTGGAATATCAACAGCAGCAACTATAAACACAACCACATTTAAATCATTCCGATGATGTTTAAACAAAACACTAAATTCAATACTAATGATTCCAATAAGGAACATATTTCACTCTTATATCGATGGCTGGTCCTAAATAGTAATAAAAAGTGTTTACTATACATACTAGAGTTAACAAATGTCGCACAGCCGATATTCTGTACCTTGTGCAACTGCCAGAGACCACGATAGCTGATACATACGTTATCTTGATAATGCACATATTTGACTTGGGTTATACCGATTAAACGCGATATGAGTCCACTTGTCCTTTTGAGCAGCACAAAAACTCGTCTCAATTAGTTTTTTTATTATTGGTCTAGACGAGGCAGACAATCGGTGCCTTCTCGGTTTGGGTGCGGGGTAAAATAAAGCATTTAGTGTCGGGAATACCCGGTCGTAAATCCCCTGAAAATTACTTTTATCTGTAAAAAAAAAAAAAGGAGCAGTAAAAACAGGAAAGATTATAAGTTTATGGCAAAACCTCCAATTTCTGGTTTCGCGTCTGTCACGTTACCTTCTTTCGGAGAACATCAAACTTATAAAACATCTGCGCCCGTAAACGTGAAGAAGTGGCGCATCCATTTCGTATAGAAAGCTGATATAACGTCTTATTCAGCGTATATAATTTCAATCATCAAGCTGAAATGTTTACAGATATCACCCCTAGCGTTCCGGAATAGTATTACACAAATGCTCAAATAAATCAGTTAAAAAAGGGTCTTGAGGCGTTAATTTTCCATCAATTTTAATTGAATTTACAGACTTTCAAACAAACTTGTACAAATTGCAAAACAGCTTTGGGTAATATTATTTTCTTTATTATGCTTATTAGGAAATAAATTAAGTAAACGCATAAATACTACAAAGATTAATACTACCAAGTGCAAAAGAAGACGGATTAAAGAGGGAACCGTTTTCCACAAAATGAAAAACTACATCTCATTTGCAGTGAATTGAACTAAAAACATCCGGTGGGGCCGTGTTGCGACAGCTCATCCTGGGTCCTGTAGTTTGACACACAAACACCAGGAGGCGCCATTACCACACACTAAAATAGCCAGGCACGGTAACCTAACTCGGACGCCACCAGTCCCACACAGAGCCTCCATTATGTTCATTGGTTATAATAGGAACTCTGGAAGACTGGCGTGTTTTGCGATTTTTTTTTTTATTAATTAACATCAAACGGGGTAATTTAGTCCACTTCTGCAAAACTGCAACCAGTGCCATTTGACAATTCCCCATCTCTATCTGCTCAAACAAGGACCAAGTATGGACAAACATACCATTTTGAATGTATCATTAATCCAGCACAAGCTGGTTACATACTTAAATTAAGTGACTCCTATAATTTCAAGGCTTGTGCAGCCATTTGAACGTTCCATTGGCACAAAAGCAAAGATATTTGAATGTAGAGGGATACTGGAGGATCAAAAGGAGGAAGCGGTGAAAATGACAAGTTTTTTTGTGTGGGTGTGGAGTCGAGGCACAGGGAGGCATATTGGGGGAGGAACCGTGGCCCACTGTGCCCACTGCCAGCAGCTTCTGATTTAGCCTCCATGTTCATTCACACTGGTTTCTTCACATTCTTCGCTACTGGTATGGACAGGTGCGCTATTTCAGTGATTAAATATATACCCTGAATAACAATCACAACTTCACA
Organism: Takifugu flavidus; assembly: GCF_003711565.1. Classification (NCBI taxonomy): domain Eukaryota; kingdom Metazoa; phylum Chordata; class Actinopteri; order Tetraodontiformes; family Tetraodontidae; genus Takifugu; species Takifugu flavidus. Next base: position 4,460 of record NW_026622047.1, on the reverse strand, counting down.
GCGGAATATAAAGCATTTTTTACCTGTTACATTGAAACATGACAATATCCCATTTGTGTTAACAGATTTTCCAATTGCACGGAAAAGGAAGCCTCACTGAGACACATGGCGAGGACTCTCTCCACTTTCACAGGCGGTCCATCCATCCATCCATCCATTCTCTACCGCTTATCCGGGTCGGGTCGCGGGGTAGCAGCCTAAGGAGAGAAGCCCAGACTTCCCTCTCCCAGCTACCTCCTCCAGCTCATCCGGAGGGATCCCCAGGCGTTCCCAGGCCAGTCGAGAGACATAGTCTCTCCAACGTGTCCTGGGTCTCCCCGGGGGTCTCCTACCGGAGGGACATGCCCTGAACACCTCACCAGGGAGGCGTCCAGGGGGCATCCTGACTAGATGCCCAAGCCACCCCATCTGGCTCCTCTCAACGCGGAGGAGCAGCGACTCTACTCCGAGCTCCTCCCGGATGGCAGAGCTTCTCACCCTATCTCTAAGGGAGAGCCCAGCCACCCTACGGAGGAAGCTCATTTCAGCCGCTTGTACCCGTGATCTTGTTCTTTCGGTCATGACCCAAAGCTCATGACCATAGGTGAGGGTAGGAACGAAGATCGACCGGTAAATCGAGAGCTTCGCCTTTCGGCTCAGCTCTCTCTTCACCACAACGGACCGGTGCAGAGTCCGCATTACTGTGGACGCCACACCGATCCGCCTGTCGATCTCCCGCTCCATTCTTCCCCCACTCGTGAACAAGACCCCGAGGTACTTAAACTCCTCCACTTGGGGCAGGATCTCCTCCTTTACCCAGAGAAGGCACTCCACCTTTTTCCGGTCGAGAACCATGGCCTCGGATTTGGAAGTGCTGATTCTCATCCCAGCCGCTTCACAGGCGGCGGCGAACCGATCCAGTGATAGTTGGAGGTCACGGGCCGATGAAGCCAACAGGACCACATCATCCGCAAAAAGCAGAGACGCGATCCTGAGGTCACCAAACCAGATCCCCTCAACACCATGACTGCACCTAGAAATTCTGTCCATAAAAATTATGAACAGAATCGGTGACAAAGGGCAGCCCTGGCGGAGGCCAACCCTCACCGGAAACGAGTTCGACTTACTGCCAGCAATTCGGACCAAACTCTGGCACCGATCGTACAGGGAGCGGACAGCCCGTATCAGCGGGCCCGACACCCCATACTCTCGGAGGACCCCCCACAGGACCCCCGTGGGACACGGTCGAATGCCTTCTCCAAGTCCACAAAACACATGTGGACTGGTTGGGCAAACTCCCATGCACCCTCGAAGACCCTGCTGAGGGTGTAGAGCTGGTCCACTGTTCCACGCCCAGGACGAAAACCACATTGCTCCTCCTGAATCCGAGGTTCGACTATCCGGCGGACCCTCCTCTCCAGTACCCCTGAATAGACCTTACCAGGGAGGCTGAGGAGTGTGATCCCCCTATAGTTGGAACACACCCTCCGGTCCCCCTTCTTAAAAAGAGGGACTACCACCCCGGTCTGCCAATCCAGCGGCACTGCCCCCGATGTCCACGCGATGTTGCAGAGTCGAGTCAACCACGACAGCCCTACAACATCCAGAGCCTTAAGGGACTCTGGGCGGATCTCATCCACCCCGGGGCCTTGCCACCGAGGAGTTTTTTAACTACCTCGGCAACTTCAGCCCCGGAGATACAAGAGCCCATCTCCAGGTCCCCAGGCCCTACTTCCTCACTGGAAGGCGTTGGTGGGATTGAGGAGGTCCTCGAAGTATTCCTTCCACCGATCCACAACATCCCGAGTTGAGGTCAGCAGCACACCATCACCACTATACACAGTGTTGACAGTGCACTGCTTTCCCCTCCTCAGACGCCGGATGGTGGTCCAGAACCTTTTCGAGGCCGTCCGAAAGTCGTTCTCCATGGCCTCACCGAACTCTTCCCATGCCCGAGTTTTTGCCTCGGCAACCGCCGTAGCTGCACTCCGCTTGGCACGCCGGTACCCATCTGCTGCCTCAGGAGTCCCACAGGCCAGTAAGGCCCGATACGACTCCTTCTTCAGCTTGACGGCATCCCTCACCGCTGGTGTCCACCAGCGGGTTCGGGCATTGCCGCCACGACAGGCACCAACCACCTTGCGGCCACAGCACCGGTCAGCTGCCTCAACAATGGAGGCACGGAACACGGTCCACTCGGACTCAATGTCCCCCGCCTCCCCCGGGACATGATCAAAGCTCTCCCGGAGGCGTGAGTTGAAGCTTCTTCTGACAGGGGACTCTGCCAGGCGTTCCCAGCAGACCCTCACAACACGTTTGGGCCTGCCAGGTCTGTCCGGCATCCTTCCCCACCATCGGAGCCAACTCACCACCAGGTGGTGATCAGTTGACAGCTCCGCCCCTCTCTTCACCCGAGTGTCCAGTACATGCGGCCGCAAATCCGATGACACAACCACAAAGTCGATCATCGATCTGCGGCCTAAGGCGTCCTGGTGCCAAGTGCACATGTGGACGCCTTTATGTCTGAACAAGGTGTTCGTTATGGACAATCTGAGACGAGCACAGAAGTCCAATAACAAAACACCACTCGGGTTCAGATCAGGGGGGCCGTTCTTCCCAATCACACCTCTCCAGGTCACACTGTCATTGCCAACGTGAGCATTGAAGTCACCCAGGAGGACGAGGGAGCCCCCAGAAGGGGCACTCTCCAGCACTCCCTCTAAGGACTCCAAAAAGGGTGGATACGCTGAACTGCTGTTTGGACCATAGGCACAAACAGTCAGGATCCGTCCCCCCACCCGAAGGCGAAGGGAGGCTACCCTCTCATCCACCGGGGTAAACTCCAATACACAGGCACTGAGCTGGGGAGCAACCAGAATTGCCACCCCTGCCCGTCGCCTCTCGCCATCGGCAACTCCAGAGTGGTAGAGAGTCCAACCCCTCTCAAGAAGACTGGTTCCAGAGCCCTTGCCGTGCGTCGAGGTGAGGCCAACTATATCTAGTCGGAACTTCTCAACCTCGCGCACCAACTCAGGCTCCTTTCCCACCAGAGAGGTGACATTCCATATCCCTAGAGCCAGTTTGTGCAGCCGGGAATCAGACCGCCAAGGTCCCTGCCTCCGGCTGCTACCCAAAACACAATGCACCCGACCCCCTTGGCCCCTCCTGCAGGTGGTGAGCCCACGGGAAGGGGGTTCCATGTTGCCTCTTCGGGCTGCGCCCGGCCGGACTCCATGGGCAGAGGTCCTCACTGGAAGGCGTGTTGCACGCCTTCCATGTGCCTCACTGAGACACATGGCGAGGACTCTCCACTTTCACAGGCGGTCAAGGCAGAAAAAAAAACCCCAAGCAAACGTTAGGGTTTTTTTGGTCATTAAGTTCCAGCAGTATTTGCATGCATCTTCAAGTCTATTGAATTATTCTAGGGCCAAGACATACAGTTCAGGTTGGCCTCTTACCAATGGCCGCTGTACGTAATTGTTGCATATGGGTCTCCACAACTGCAGGATCCCTTGAACTGTAAGGACCTAACGAAGGGTAAAAGTTTGATCCGAGGTCATCAGGTGGGCTGTGTCTTCCTTGTGGATACATCTGAGCAACTTTATTGTCCCAGTGTGGCAGTTGTGGGTGGTCCCAGTGGATATATTTTCCATCAAACTTTGGGTTTCCATACCAAGCATAATAAAGGCATGAACATAGTAGTTTGGCGGAGGGAATGTTTTAAGCAGAGCTTCGACTTCTGCATTTTTGTTTGATGTGGTGGGCGCAATCATTTTGATCTGGTCAGGTATTTTAGTCATTTGCTTTCTGCTCAACTGAATTCTCTCTGGCAGGGAACAGATCCATGGCTTCGATGTCCTCGAGGGAAAGTGCCTTCAAGATCACTGTAAGTGTGAGCACGAGCAGCACCACTGCGATAAGCACTAAGCAGTATTTCCGTCTAAACCGGCCATCTTTCAGTTAGTGACCCCCGGTGCTTTCTCCATGGCCGTGGAAGAAGAAACGGTTGCCGGATGTGATGTCAGCGGAAGAAGGGCTTTTAGCGTTGAACTCGGGTCTCCTCTTAGGCCCTGGAATATCAACAGCAGCAACTATAAACACAACCACATTTAAATCATTCCGATGATTTTAAACAAAACACTAAATTCAATACTAATGATTCCAATAAGGAACATATTTCACTCTTATATCGATGGCTGGTCCTAAATAGTAATAAAAAGTGTTTACTATACATACTAGAGTTAACAAATGTCGCACAGCCGATATTCTGTACCTTGTGCAACTGCCAGAGACCACGATAGCTGATACATACGTTATCTTGATAATGCACATATTTGACTTGGGTTATACCGATTAAACGCGATATGAGTCCACTTGTCCTTTTGAGCAGCACAAAAACTCGTCTCAATATTAGTTTTTTATTATTGGTCTAGACGAGGCAGACAATCGGTGCCTTCTCGGTTTGGGTGCGGGGTAAAATT
>NW_026622046.1:0-20397 GCF_003711565.1 Takifugu flavidus | reverse complement strand
ACCTTTAACGAGCGTGCACATCAGTACAAAGCTTGTCTCTCTTGGAGGGTGATGCTTGGTGGGAGGGTCAAAGAATGAGGCGGCAGATCTGATTCTGGATCAAAAATCTGCAGCTGGAGAGAGATGAGTTGTCTTGGTGTACTGGTGGTTTCAGCTTAATCTTGGCGTCCTGTCACGTCTGCGTGCCCTCACCGTCTCGCCGTGGCCACTTCACACAGCAGGCTGGATGTCTTCTGGGCTGTGATAGTACACGTCCGCTGGTTTCCGGGCCACAAAGAAGACGCAGTCATAGACGGACCTCAGCATGGAGCGCTGGTTCTCTGTGGAAGTGGTCCGGACCGACTCTTTCTCTCCACCTTCAACAGGAAGATATAGTTTCCACATACTCAATGACATTATGAGCAGTGTCAATAAAGAAGCAGGTCGTCACACAATCCCAAGAATCTGACAGAAACAAACAGCAGCACATTCATCAAATCTCAGCCTCGCATGAAACTGACAACAGTTGTTGCCTACATGTGAAATCCCTTCCTACAGTCGATACATTTCATATTTTAGAGGCCGAAAAAAACCATAAACACCTTTTTTTGGGCAAAAAAGTAAGGATGTAGTGCATAGGTGTCAAACTCTGGCCTGTGGGCCAAATTTGGCCCGCAATATAATTATATTTGGCCCGTGAAGCCATACCAATTGACTATTAGAGCTGGCCCCATGTGCTAATACTACAAATCCCAGAATGCTCTGCTGGTGTTTTGGTGTGAAAATTCACACTCCACATCAGTTGGTAGTGGTAATGCACCAATGTGTGGCTTGCCAACCACCAAGAGAGAGGAAGTAGTCATAGCAACCTCATATGCTAATGCTAATTCTGACACTACCCCTCTGAAAAATGATAAAGGCAGAAAATAGGACCTTTCTGAACAGGTAGGAGACAGAAAATCTGTTTAGATATGTAAAAGACGGACCTGTCTGTCTTCTATGTGGAGCCAATGTTCATTACAAGGAGAACAACAACAGGTGACACACAATAATAGATAATATAGAAATATAGATAAAACGCAACACCAAGACAAGCAAAAGCACCTGGAAATGACTCAAAGGTGCCAGAAAGTAGAAGAGATGAAAAGGCATCACATTTACACTACATTAACTTACAATGGCAAAAGATTACTGTTGAAATTTAAAAGAGAAGAAATGAATGCCAGTGATGTGTTTTTTTATTTGGATTTCGATTTTGCATGTGTGCAATAATAAATATATTGTGTTGTGTTAAGCTTTGCTTGTCTTTGTCATATTATAAAGCAGTGCTGGTAACTGATGGCTGTAGCTTTGTAATTGAATGAATAAATCAGTACATTCTCCTAGTTATGGTAGCTATAGTAACAGGCCTGCATCCACACGCAGACGGAGACAGATTCCTACCACTGGTGCCTGGGGAAGAGCCGCTGGATCTCCTGGACGATGGGCCGATAGCAGGAATCCCTCCCTCTCTCGATATTCTCAAACATGTGGAGGCTGTTGTGAACGATGGCCCGCAGCAGTTCCTGGTTTTTCTCTGCACACCTGCTGATCTGGGCCAGGTGGGCCAGAACGTTGGGCAACAACTTGCGGTGCTTCTGTGGTAGACTTTCATACTGAAGCTCAGCACGTCTGACCTGCTCCTGGACGTGGACCCTGGCAAAAACGGACCACAAACGGCTTCAGTAGAGCGCTCACCTCCCCTCTATCGGGACTGTGGGATGAAATATGAAGATGCATTCTCATGATCCCTTCTGACCTCCTTCCCAACTGTATTCCTTACAGTAAATGCTGCATAACCCGAAGCTTAAATGTTTCTCCATCATCAGAGTGGAGGGACAAGCAGAAGCTGCCTGTGGAGACGCTTCCTGCCAACTTCTCCTTCCTAACAAGGACACTTCGCTGTGCATCGCTTCCTGCCAACTTCTCCTTCCTAACAAGGACACTTCGCTGTGCTTCCTTGGGGGCTCCACTTTTAAAGTGCGGAGCGGGAATATAAATGTAGTCTTCAAACGAGACTCCACTGGACTGAAAGTCTTTGGAGAACAAAGGTTAAAGCACAAGTTAGTCGGGCCGGAAAGATTACACACTTTAGTCCCGCAACATCTAAAGAAGCCCAGGAGGTTTTTCTAAGATAAAGACTTTTCACCGACCTCATGTTCACCATGTAACTGGTTCAATCAACTGAGAGAGCCATTATAAGAACTAATGAATAGCCACTTAATACTGCAGGAAGCAGGTTAAATATAAACCAATTTAACGGAATGAATCGATGCTTCGTCTACTAATAACGGACCAGTTTAGCTCAAACTGCATCGCCTCCTCTCCTTCGCCTACGTTGTCTACCTTGGATTATAACGGAAGAGTTTGTACCTGTAATAAGAAAAAGCATCGATTATTCTCCAGAAATGTTCTCTTTCCAGCCTGGCCTCCTCCTCGGGACTGCACTTTATTCTTTCTTTGTGAAAATAGGATCTTTTGGCCGCTGCCTCCCCGGTACCGCCAGCCATGTCTGGCCCGCTTCAGAACTGACCAATCAGGACGCGGCTTACTTCTTCTCGCTCTGTCATATCAAGCTGCTCAGACCCCACGAGCTCGTTAGCGCCCCCGTCGTTCCACAATAGCGTTGCACGTGTATGCAGGCCTCTCTGTGTGGTTATACTTTAGCAGGCAGCATTATACGTGGGTAAATACATATGCCCCTCCAGGATCTTCAACTGAGATCCATCCAGTGTTGTGTTGTAAAAAAACAGATTAAAATTGTGCTATTCAGCCACCTATTTTATTTTAAGAGCTGATTCAGACACATACTAATAAAGTGAGACTCTACAAGGCAAATGTTTCTTTTTTTAAGGCTCTTTATATGTGATGCTATTCTTATGGTGCAAAACAGGCATCAGTGCATCAGATGTTTGGGTTGGTAATCTTGCCCATGAAGAGGATATTATCTGAGCTGTGGTCAGTGATGATAACCATGAAGGGATGATTGAACTTCAGGACTGGAACATAATTATAGGAGTGAAGTGTTATTGTGATGCCTGTAGCAGCTGCGGCAGTGGCTCCAGCCTCATCAACATCCAGGGTAGCTTGATGGACAACCTACAAGTAATACCAGACATAATCAATTGTCAGAAAGAAATCTGTGCTCATTGTTGATGCTGTTCCTGTTTTACATCTTTACCTCTGAGACTGCCAGTTGTTGCCCCTCTGCAATACCACTCAAGTCTGCTCTGTCACCAAACATGTCTACCATCCCCATTTCAGTCAACACAGTCTTCAGTGAGTATGACGTATTGATGGAGAATTTGGGAATATAAACACTGTATTTCCTGGGGAACAGATATGGGACAGACACAACCATGAGGTGACGGACAGGAGCCAACCGCCACATCAATAACCAAGAGTTAGCGATTGAGTCTGTTATGGATGGTTAGAAAAAACCGGCCCGGTGGAGAGGGGTGAAGGCCGCGTCGAGGAGGGGCAGCGGATACTTGTTCCTAACCGTAATCTTGTTTAATGCCCGGTAATTGATGCAGGGGTGCAGCGAACCATCCTTCTTCTGCACAAAGAAGAATCCTGCCCCAACAGGAGAGGAAAGAGCCGAATCAGACCAGATGGCTAGGGACTCCCCTATGTAGCTCTCCATCGCCTCTTGTTCCGCCCTGGAGAGGTTGTACAGGCGGCTTGACAGTAAGGTGGCCCCAGGGAGGAGATCGATGGCACAGTCATACGGGCGATGGGGCGGAAGGGAGAGCGTATGCTGCTTGCTGAAGACCTCGCCCAGGTCATGGTACTCCTTCGGGACCCTGGACAGGTCTGGGATCTCCTGGGCGGGAACCGAGCCCCCTGAAGAGGGGGTGACAGCTGAACGAAGACAGTTGTGTGGCAGGCCACACTCCAGCTCACCAGTCTCCCGTCAACCAGTCAAGCTGAGGGTTGTGTCGGGCTAGCCACGGAGGACTCATGGGGAAGAGGATGACCGGATGAGGAAAAAGCGGATCTGCTGGCAATGATTCCCAGAAACAACGAGGGTGATCGTCTGGGACCCTCCCCGTCGAGACCCAGAATGGTCTTCGGCTTGGGCAGCGTCTTGACAGGAAGGCGGGCCTGCCAGGACAGGTCCTGGCTGATAAAGTTATCATCTGTGCCCGAGTCCACCAGAAAGCTGCCGACACAGTCTCCTGACCCCAAAGGAGCGTGCCCGACAGGGTTAGGCGGGCCGGAGGTGAGCAGGACGAGGAACCGCTCGCCAACACTCCTGCCGCTGTTGACGAGCTTAATCTTTTTGGCCGCACTGGGCAAGGAAATGGCCCGCATAGCCACAATAAAGGCACAACCTTGGAGAGCGCCGGCGCTGATGTTCTGAATGGGTTAGACGCGTTCGGCCCAACTGCATCGTTTCACTGGGAAGAACCTCAGGAGCTGGAACGGGGACAGAGGCTGACGAGTCCACGGGGGCTCCCCTCAGCCTGGAGACACTCCCTGAACTCCCCGGACGCTCGCTTGTCCTCTGCCGACTCTCTCCCGAAGTCGATTGTCCAAACGAGTCACCAGACCGATGAGCGCCTCCAAGTTCTCGGACTCCTGGAGAGATCTAAAATGGCGCCCAGAGCGGTCGCCTTGGTGTCTTGCTGCGTTCTTGTTTGTCTATTTTTGTTTGTTAATTGTGTGTCTGCCTGCTCTTACACCCGTGAAGAGCTACTAAACATCAGGACTCTCACCCCCACGGACTTACTTCAGTTTTTCTGGCTCCTGCAGCCGACCTGGTCCACTTTTTTGCCCAAAAGGTGAGACGGCGGAGGAGAGGAAGACGGGCCGGTGCCCTGGCGAGACTACGCAGGAGAGGCTCGCGCACGGCGCTGCCTGGGATCTTTCTGTCCAACGCCAACTCACTTTGTAACAAAATGGACGAGCTGAAGTTGCTGATGCGGATTAAAGATTTCTCCACCTCGTGTGTTCTCTGCTTCACTGAAACCTGGTTCAGGAAAGAGACACCGGACAGCGCGCTCCTCCTCGGGGGATTCCAGCTGCTCCTCCTCGGGGGATTCCAGCTGCTCCTCCTCGGGGGGTTCCAGCTGTTCCTCCTCGGGGGATTCCAGCTGTTCCTGGCGCTCTCTGGGGAGAAACTAACAAAGCCATCCGTGAGCACCACGAAGAGATGGACCAGTGAGGCTGTGGAGGAGCTGCGCACGTGCTTGGACACAACTGACTGGGACATGTTTAAAGGGGCCACACATGATCTGGATGAGTACACGGACACTGTGACCTCATATATCCACTTTTGTGAGGAGCGCATTCTACCAACGCGCACTAGGGTGAGTTATTCCAATGACAAGCCCTGGTTCACACCGAAACTCAGACAGATCAGGAAAGAAAAGGAAGCAGCGCTGAAAAGTGGAGACAGAGACTGCTACAGAGAGGCCAAATACCGGTTTAGCAAGGAACTGAGGAGAGCTAAATCTGTGTATTCGGAGAAACTTCAGCAGCAGTTTACTGCTAACGACTCTGCTTCTGTGTGGAGAGGCCTGAGGCAGATCACCGACTACGGGCCTCAGGCTTCAAAGGGTCAGGACGAGGAAGCAGGGCCTGTGGACCTGGGAACAGACTCACGTATCTCCGGGGCTGAAGTTGCCGAGGTAGTCAAAAAACTCCTCGGTGGCAAGGCCCCAGGGGTGGATGAGATCCGCCCAGAGTTCCTTAAGGCTCTGGATGTTGTAGGGCTGTCATGGTTGACTCGACTCTGCAACATCGCGTGGACATCGGGGACGGTGCCGCTGGATTGGCAGACCGGAGTGGTAGTCCCTCTTTTTAAGAAGGGGGACCGGAGGGTGTGTGTCCAACTATAGGGGGATCACACTCCTCAGCCTCCCTGGTAAGGTCTATTCAGGGGTACTGGAGAGGAGGGTCCGCCAGATAGTCGAACTTCGGATTCAGGAGGAGCAATGTGGTTTTCGTCCTGGGCATGGAACAGTGAACCAGCTCTACACCCTCAGCAGGGTCTTTGAGGGTGCATGGGAGTTTGCCCAACCAGTCCACATGTATTTTTGTGGACTTGGAGAAGGCGTTCGACCGTGTCCCTCGGGGGGTCCTATGGGTCCTTCAAGAGAGTATGGGGTGCCGGGCCCCCTGATACATACCGTCTGCTCCCTGTACGATCGGTGTCAGAGTTTGGTCCACATTGCTGGCAGTAAGTCGAACTTGTTTCCGGTGAGGGTTGGTCTCCGCCATGGCTGCCCTTTGTCAGTGATTCTGTTCATAACTTTTATGGACAGAATTTCTAGGTGCAGTCATGGTGTTGAGGGGGTCCGGCTTGGTGACCTCAGGATCGCGTCTTTGCTCTTTGCAGATGATGTGGTCCTGTTGGCGTCATCGGCCCGTGACCTCCAATGATCACTGGATCGGTTTGTGAAGCGGCTGGGATGAAAATCAGCTCCTCCAAATCCGAGGCCATGGTTTTCAAACGGAATAAGGTGGAGTGTCTTCTCCGGGTCAAGGAGGAGATCCTGCCCCAAGTGGAGGCGTTCAAATACCTTGGGGTCTTGTTCACGAGTGAGGGAAGAATGGAGCAGGAGATCGACAGGTGGATGGTGCGGTTGTCCGCAGTAATGCGGACTCTGCAGTCAGTCAGTCAGTCCGTCAGTCCGTCAGTCAGTCAGTCAGTCAGTCAGTCAGCCAGCCAGCCAGTCAGTCAGCCAGCCAGCCAGTCAGTCAGTCAATCCATCAGCCAGCCAGCCAGTCAATCCGTCAGCCAGCCAGCCAGTCAGCCAGTCAGCCACCTGATTCAGCTGTCTGTCTGCTTCCTGTCCCTCAGAACCATGAAGCTTGTCTTCTTCCTCTTGCTGAGTGCTGTCTGTCAGACCTCCAGTCAGTCAGTCAGCCAGCCAGCCAGCCAGCCAGCCAGCCACCTGATTCAGCTGTCTGTCAGACCTCCAGCCAGCCAGCCAGCCAGTCAGTCAGCCAGCCAGCCACCCACCTGATTCAGCTGTCTGTCAGACCTCCTGTCAGCCAGCCAGCCAGCCAGCAGCCAGCCAGCCAGCCAGCCACCCACCTGATTCAGCTGTCTGTCAGACCTCCAGTCAGCCAGCCAGCCACCCACCCACCTGATTCAGCTGTCTGTCAGACCTCTAGTCTGCCACTGGGTAAAGAAAGCTTCCTTTAATCCTCAGTCTAGAAGAATTCAGAGGGATTCAAATGTGCCAGGATGAAGAAAATCTCCCCTCTGAATGTGTTGTGCAGATGAAGCTGAAGCCAGCGATCTTCATCATGTGGAGGGGACAAATGATCATCCAGTTGATGAATCTGGAGAGGCCAGCGGTAAGTCAGAAGCCTCAGAGAGAAAAGTGTCTCTCAGCTCTATTTGCTGCTCGTCAGCAGGGGCAGTAGAAGAGGACCAGGTCAGACAGTTTCCAGGGGACGCACATTTACTTTCTTTTCTCTTTTCATCTGGAGAATGTCCATATATTTGACACAGACAGTCTTTAAATCAGATGATCTCCTGAGTCACAGACAAGAACACAACAACATGATTAAAGGTTTAATCAGAAGCATTTAGAAGCACCTGACTGACGTGTGATACCCTTTTCTTCAGAACTCTGCCCGCCAGTATGTGGATGAAGGTTTTCTCTCCATGACAGCTGTCAAAGGTTGGACTTTACTTTTGTCTTTCAGTTTATTAAGTTCATCTGTTTTGTTCACTCTAACATGAATATTTGATGCTCTCCCAAACTTCATGTTATCCAGCAGCTGAGTTGTCATGACAACAGATTACAACACAGCTGAAACAAGTCTTCTATCATCTCATCATCATCATCACCAGCAGCAGTTTGATGCCTTCTACCAGTGAATCTATCAAGCTTTACTTCTGTTGTTGCCATGGTGATTTTGAAGCTGATGATGATTTGTTTGATTGACAGCTATAAATAAACAGTTGCATCATCGTCTGGTCTTCATCTGATCATATACTAGCAGATTCAAAAATAAAGAACAAATGCTGAATCCTGATGGTCAACGCATGGACCCAGGCTCATTTAGAGGACTCAGACAGGAGCTGAATGTGACCTGGCAAAAGGGTTAGCAAAAGTGGCTATTGTGTCCTTCAGTCCAGATGGGTGATGCAGTGAGTCAGTCTTTCAAATGAACCCAAGCCCATGTTTTGGTTGAGGGTTAGTTAATAAACTGGAGTGATATAGTGTTGCCACGAGGAATATGATAATTAATATGGGCAGGAGGGTTAGGACGCAATACGTTAGCCAACGGAAGCTCCACTCTCCCAACTAAATGCTGGTTCACCTGTCTTTGTATTGATCCAGGAACCAGAAGGAGATCATTGGATAAAGACCAATGAGAATTCAGGAAAGGAAGGTCAATGAATAACATTTGTCTCATTCTTGATTAACTGATTATAGTTATTACACATAAGTGATTCACTTTTTCAATTCAATTCAATCTTTATTTATATGGCACTTTTCATACACTGGGTAGCACAAAGTGCCTCACAGAGGATAAAAACAACAAAGAGAAACAAGAGAATCAAGAAAAAGGACACACACACAGATACACACACACACACACATGCATACACAAAATCAAACACACACACAAACAAGCTGAGACATGGCTGGGCACTGAGACCTGAGGCGAAGGAGACGCCACCTTTGGAGGCCCACCAGGCCGAGGGAGGTCACGGCCGTGGCCACAGGTGGTACCGCCACAAAGACCACCCTGACCCGGAAAGACCAGAGGCTCCACACCAAGGCACAGAGCCCCCTAACCACCCAGGCCAGAGCTGTCCACGGGACAGCACCCCTAGTGGTAGACCGGAAACATCTCCCAGCCTGGCAGGCCCCCATGAGGAAACCCATGAGGAAACACTGGAGCTAAAAACTGAAGGACTAAAACAGTAAATGGATAAAAGGTGTAAAAGCTAAAAACTGAGAATAAGAACTGAGGGAGTAAAACAGTAAAGGTATCAAGTCAAATAAGGATAAGACATAAAAAAGCATGAGAACTTAAAAGAAATTAAAAATAATAAAAAAATCAATTAAAGGCCTGATTAAAAAGGTGTGTCTTGAGCCTCTTTTAAAATCTCAGCAGTCTCTGCGGCCCTGAGGTTCTCCGGCAGGCTGTTCCACAGTCGGGGACCATAATAACTGGAGGCCGCTTCCCCGTGCGTTTTGGAGCTTACATGTGGAATGGTTAAAAGGCCGGTGCCCGAGGACCTCAGAGTCCGCGAGGGTTGATAGAATAGAAGCAGGTCAGATAAATAAGTCGGGCCAAGACCATTAAGACATTTAAAAACTAATAAAAGAACCTTAAATCGATCCTGAAAGGCACGGGTAGCCAATGCAGCGATTCTAAAACCGGTGTGATGTGCTCCCGCCCTCTGGTCCTCGTCAGCACTCGTGCAGCTGAGTTTTGAATAATTGTAGGTTGGAGATGGTCTTTTTGGGAAGACCAGAGAGCAGGGCATTACATAATCTAGACCACAAGAGATAAAAGCGTGCATCAGCACCTCCGTGCTGGCCTGAGAGAGAAACGGGCGGACTCTGGCTATATTCTTCAGGTGGTAAAAACCTACCTTTGTTATGTTTTTGATGTGTGGGATAAAACTAAGCTCAGAGTCAAAGATCACACCCAGATTTCTGACAGATTGAGATGGTTTAAAATCCTTTAATTTTGGTACAAGTTTCTCTCTCTGACCTTCAGGACCAATAACTAAGACTTCTGTTTGGTCCTGGTTGAGCTGTAGGAAGTTTTCTGCCATCCATGACTGGATATCTAGAATACAGTTAAAAAGGGCATCAACTGGCCCTGTGTCACCAGGAGCCACAGCGATGTACAGCTGCGTATCGTCAGCATAGCTGTGGAAGCTGATGCCGTGGCTCCTGATGACGTCCCCAAGAGGAAGCATGTAAAGATTAAAAAGGGTTGGACCTAAGATTGACCCTTGGGGAACGACCACAACCTCCTATCTTTAGTATTGCTGCCAACTGGTGGTCTTTTGGTTGAGGATAACGGTGATCTATATGTACCTATATGTAGCTATAGCATCATTGGCCTCCACTCCAGCCACTCCTGGTAGTTCCTCAAAAACACTGAGTTTCTAGTGGATGCACAATCTGTGGAAGCCGACATAGAAACTTCTGAAGAGCCAAAGTTCTTGCAACAAAAATATAGTCCCCAATTAGGTTGTTTTGTTATCACACGACCCCGTCCCCATTATCTTAAGAGAATATAAAAGAATGAGTGGAGACAGAAGAGAGAATGAGACGTTTCTGGCGCGTGTCGCTCTTGATTTATTGTTTATTTTTGCAGTAAACTTAAAGGAGGCCTTTTCACTTTATGTTTGATTAAATTTAAGCTGATATTCCATTCTTGACATCTTTAAATTTACACTATTCATGGAAGTTTATTTGGTCATTTTGCTTCTTTTTATTTCCTATTTCCCACATTTATTCATAGTTTTTATTAGATTGCAATAAATCCTATAACATTGAACAGACTGACTAAAGTCAAATGACCTGCGGTTCCCACCGATAGCCGTCATTCTGATGGGTTTTTGCTGGCTGCAGCTGAAATATTCCAATGCTCCATGTCACAGAGACAGTAAATACTAAACCCTAAAGATTCTGAAGGCATGATGTAAAATAGTAACGTATAATACAGACATCTGAAGAGACAATTAAGAGAATGTTTCCATGCTTCTAAGAGTGGCCGAGGAGCCATTTAGAACTTTATAAAGATGCATTGTGTGATACCAGGAACTAATTTAACTTCAAGGCGAAGCTGCTTCTGCTTTGTCGACCATCGACTGATCTCCTGAAAGTCCACCAGTGCTTTTTAAAAACTGAATTCTTCATCTATGGAGGGAGTAGACGGCAGATGTTTCCACAGATGCTCTTCACCAGTGGTCAGTGAGTGATGCAGCAGATGAGCGGGAGTTGACTGGCTTCACCCAGCTACTGTCTCAATGTCTCCAGCCCATAGTGTGGATTCTCTACGAGATCAGACAGCAGCTTCAGCTCTGAATCCTGCAGCTGGTTCTGACCCAGGTCCAGTTCTCTGAGATGGGAGGGATTGGACCTCAGCGCCGAGGCCAGAGAGCCACAGCTGATCTCTGATAAGCTGCAGTTAATCAATCTGAAAAATGCAGGATGAGGTTATACGGTGCAGGTCTGCATGTTATCTGTGTCAGTACTAAACCTACGTAGTTCTTAGTTGGGTCAGACCTGAATTCACGATATTCCAAGGAATTTTTTTAATGTGGTGCATCACAGCAGTGTTGAGAACAGCCTCACTTCACCATCTTAGCAGCTGGTATATAGGTAGAAAAATGAAGACTGACCTGAGCCTCTCCAGTTTACAGTTTGGACTCTCCAGTCCAGAACAGAGCCGCTCCACTCCTGAATCCTGCAGCTGGTTCTGACTCAGGTCCAGTTCTCTGAGATGGGAGGGATTGGACCTCAGCGCCGAGGCCAGAGAGTCACAGCTGATCTCTGATAAACTGCAGCGCCATAATCTAAATAAAGAAGGGAAACTTTTATAAGGTTCTAAGTGAAACCAGTATTCATCTGAAAGGTTAATCAAAGGCATGATCTGTAAATATTTAATTTAGTTACAGGTTAAAAAATGATAGTAATATGTAATTACCACAATTCCAACCTCTCAGGTTTGAACTGTTCCAAAGGACAATATATATTGTTCTGGCCTTCACTCTTCCAGGTTCTCCCACCTCTTTCCCTCCCATCTCATCATGGAGATCCATCTCACCCGTGGCTCATCTTTAAAGGCACAACCTGTCTTAGATGACTTCCTGTCTCCCTCACCATCTCCCTCCTCGTTGGCTGGTGTCTACCAGGCACCCTCACCTAGTTTTGTCTAATTTTGGTTACCATCTGTCGGCTTTTTCATTGTCCTTAAATCAATTTATCATGAATAAGTGGTCCCCGTGTGGCCCTCCCTCCTGAAGGAACTTGGCACAACACACACACTCAGAAAGTGTGAGGACCCTCGGATGGAATAATGGACATTTTTGAGAATGGTGTTTACCTCAGAGTTTCCAGTCGGCAGTTTGGAAAGTGGAGAAAACCACAGAGCAGCTTCACTCCTGAATCCTGCAGCTGGTTGTGACTCAGGTCCAGATCTCTGAGATGGGAGGGATTGGACCTCAGCACCGAGGCCAGAGAGTCACAGCTGATCTCTGATAACCTGCAGTATTCTAATCTGAAAAATGCAGGATGAGGTTATACGGTGCAGGTCTGCATGTTATCTGCATCAGTACTAAACCTACGTTAGTTCTTAGTTGGGTCAGACCTGAATTCACGATATTACAAGGAATTTTTTTAATGTGGTGCATCACAGCAGTGTTGAGAACAGCCTCACTTCACCATCTTAGCAGCTGGTATATAGGTAGAAAAATGAAGACTGACCTGAGCCTCTCCAGTTTACAGTTTGGACTCTCCAGTCCAGAACAGAGCCGCTTCACTCCTGAATCCTGCAACGTGTTGAAGCTCAGGTCCAGTTCTCTGAGATGGGAGGGATTGGACCTCAGCGCCGTGGACAGAGAGTCACAGCTGATCTCTGATAAACTGCAGTTCCTTAATCTAAATAAAGAAGGGAAACTTTTATAAGGTTATAAGTGAAACCAGTATTCATCTGAAAGGTTAATCAAAGGCATGATCTGTAAATATTTAATTCAGTTACAGGTTAAAAAATGATAGTAATATGTAATTACCACAATTCCAACCTCTCAGGTTTGCACTGTTCCAAAGGAGAATATATATTGTTCTGGCCCTCACTCTTCCCAGGTTCTCCCACCTCTTTCCCTCCCATCTCATCATGGAGATCCATCTCACCTGTGGCTCATCTTTAAAGGCACAACCTGTCTTAGATGACTTCCTGTCTCCCTCACCATCTCCCTCCTCGTTGGCTGGTGTCTACCAGGCACCCTCACCTAGTTTTGTCTAATTTTGGTTACCATCTGTTGGCTTTTTCATTGTCCTTAAATCAATTATCATGAATAAGTGGTCCCCGTGTGGCCCTCCCTCCTGAAGGAACTGGGCACAACACACACACTCAGAAAGTGTGAGGACCCTCGGATGGAATAATGGACATTTTTGAGAATGGTGTTTACCTCAGAGTTTCCAGTCGGCAGTTTGGAAAGTGGAGAAAACCACAGAGCAGCTTCACTCCTGAATCCTGCAGCTGGTTCTCACTCAGGTCCAGTTCTCTGAGATGGGAGGGATTGGACCTCAGCGCCGAGGCCAGAGAGCCACAGCTGATCTCTGATAAGCTGCACTTAATCAATCTGGAAAATGCAGGATGAGGTTATACGGTGCAGGTCTGCATGTTATCTGCGTCAGTACTAAACCTACGTTAGTTCTTAGTTGGGTCAGACCTGAATTCACGATATTCCAAGGAATTTTTTTAATGTGGTGCATCACAGCAGTGTTGAGAACAGCCTCACTTCACCATCTTAGCAGCTGGTATATAGGTAGAAACATGAAGACTGACCTGAGCCTCTCCAGTTTACAGTTTGGACTCTCCAGTCCAGAACAGAGCCGCTTCACTCCTGAATCCTGCGACGTGTTGTAGCTCAGGTCCAGAACCCTCAGATGGGAGCGGTTGGACTTCAGAGCTGAGGCCACAGAATCACAGCTGGTCTCTGATAAACTGCAGCCACTTAGTCTAAAATAACAATTATTTTGAGAGAAGACAAATAAAAATCAACATGTACCAGAGCAAAACACAGCTTACAAGCAACAAACCTCTGGTCCTGCACCGGCTTATCTGCCGTATGTTCCTATTTTGGGTTCTTTCAGGGCGGTTGGACAAGATCTACAGCGTATGTAAAGTGTGTGTAGGTCACCTTCCAAGTTTGTGAGACCACATTTCTCAATAGCACTCAACTCTTGTCAGGAGTTGGGACAAAGCGACCCACTCCTGATAGCTTGTGGGCGATGCTGCAGCGACCCTGCAATCCCTACACTCTCTGGTGAAACCAAATCAAAGGTTTTAGACACTGCTGGATGCTGGAAGGGTGGCTATAGTCTGGACGCATCGTTCCCCTGACTGCACATTTCTCCAACAATGATTGGCAGCTGCTGTCACTTGTTCTCCAGATGAGAGAAGGAAAGAGAGCCCCCCCACAGTGTGTTTGATTGCCCCACTGCAAGCTCAATGCTGCCAGAAAACATTGCAGGAGCATCAATTCCCCTCAGGGCATCAACAAGGAGCTCAGGAAAAGGTGCAGCTGCCACCTACTAGAGACAAGCACACTGAGCTGAGATTCAAAGCCCTCTCCTCCCAAGAGAAGAGCTTGTTTGTTGGAGGCTCTTCTGGGTGATACCTGGTGCCACAGCTCCAGCTCAGCCCGTCTCTGGAGCTGAGGTGGAGCTTAGCAAGTTTCATGGTTCTCCACCACTTCCTCTCGCTGAGGACCTTCTCAGCTGGTGGTTTCTGCTCCACCTTCCAAGTTGAGCAGGTGATACTTCTGCATTCCTGCCACCAGTGTCTCTGCAGAAAGAGTCTTCTCTACTGTTTTATATTAGATTGTAAAAATTAGGATTTTTGGTTGATCTCTTAGATGTTGTTGACTAAGAGCAGCTTTTTCTTTAATAACATAGAGAGATTCGATGAGAAGAGCAAATGTATTATTTTATGAGCTACTTCCGCTACTATTATATACACATACTTCCATATTGTCTTAGATTGCAAGCTGCATTTATTGCATCGTTCATAGAAAGTCATATTTGTGAGGAGAAAAACTCCAATAAGGTCATTTTCTTTAATGACCATTACAACAGAAGGAGGTGATGAACAAACAGATTTATCTAAAAATGTGTGAAAACTTATGGATGGAAACCTTTTTAAAATGGTTGCATTGTGTAGAATCGGTGGAGAATCAACTTGTTGACTTCTGATTTGGACTCCAATGGAAGTGAGGTGCAACAATTGTGGATGCTGAAAGCTTCAGATCTTCATGAAGGTTTCTGTGGTTGGACTGACCTGCTGCCCCTTTAAGAGGGAGGCAGGTTTGGGCTTCTGGCTGGAATGAAGCCACCTCAGATGAGAATGACTGCAGGCTTTCGGTACCAAGGTTTAACAGGGTGCTCACTTCACACTTGGGCTTTTCTCTTTTTTGGGATGGCTTTTCTCAGTAGAGAAGGGGCATGGCACACTGCAGCAGCTTTCTTTTTGGGTTTGCTAGTTTTCCTTGGTCTGAATGTTTGGGCGGTTTTGTGGCCAGCCTAAAATAAAACAAGACAAATCTACAACTGATACTTCCTTTCTAGTCATTGATGACCATCCTCACATGGGACAGATTTCCACAACCAATTTAATACTGCAAATCTGTCCTGTGTGGTCTTTTTTCTGAGAACTGTAACACTACATTTATAACAAAGATCAAACATTTAAACATTTATTGTCCAACTAGTTACACCTGGGAAAGTACTGGATCATCTCTGACTGACCTGAGAGTCTCCAGCTCACAGAGAGGATCCTGGAGAGCACCACAGAGCAGCTTCACTCCTGGATCCTCTAGACTGATGTAGCTCAGGTCCAGAACCCTCAGATGGGAGGGATTGGACCTCAGCGCCGAGGCCAGAGAGCCACAGCTGATCTCTGATAAACTGCAGTGTGACAGCCTGGAAAAGGAATAAATGGGGCAAATAAAAACACATTTCTAAATCTGAAAATGAAGAGAAAAGCAGAAAATGTAAAGAAATTTAGAAAAGACCAACAGAGGCCTCCTGACCTGAGCGTCTCCAGTCTGCAGTTTGGATGCATCATTCCAGAAGACAGTAACTTTACGTCGGCATCTGTCAGGCTTTGGTTCCAGCTTAAGCTCAGCTCCCGTAGATGAGAAGGGTTCGACGTCATTGCTGAGGCCACAACTTCCCAATGACTCGTTGAAAGAAAACTAGCAGACAGTCTGTTGTGTATGAAACAAAAATAGTGAGCCAAACTTTGGGATTTCTAATCAACTCATCTGAGAATCTACCTCAACACAAATGTAGCTCATTTCCTGGAAAAGCTAAATTCAACACCGTAGAGCAACAGTTTGAACGACCATCAGATCTGAAATGCAACGGAATTATTCTCAACATTTGTCTTATTTTAGAACAGCTCATAATTACTCAATATTTAAAATGATTATAGCAAATGGTTTAAAGAAACGTGCATCTTTTTATCTGTCTATCGGCTCTTTGGATATTTTGCATTTCATCCAATTTGTACGATGGTGCGTCAAGTCTTAATTCAGCGATCCGATCGATGACATCAGAGTCTCTGGTTGCATCGATTGCCCTCAGCTTCTGTTATATCTGCCTGTTTCCCTTCAAATCATTTTCACTGCACGTTTTGTTGCTAGTGATGAAGTTGCCACCTAACGGGTGTGGAAAGGCTCAAACAACTTTGTGGGTCACATAAAGGCTCCAAACGGAACCGCCACAAAGACCTAAAACACCCATTTAAACCAACGAGGCCGGCTGTTTTTACGTTGAACAAATGAAGCAAAATAGTCACGTGTCATTAGTTAAAATGTGTTTTTCTGTCGTTTGAATACGATGTATACAAACAAACAAAAGTGATTTAATGACATGACAGTAATTTCATGATAGTCAGTTAACTTGTGGCTCCTATTATTCCTGCCTTATGTTGGTTTGTGTGGATTGACCTTTGAACTTATATCCAGCCAGTGTTGAACATTTCTGGATGAATTGTTGTTTTTAATTTATGGACGCTGCAATGGAAATAAAGAATTGAAGGAATGACCACTGGAGGGGGTATTGCTACCTGACATGATCCACTCGCTTGATTTAAACGCCGATGTCCGGCCCTAAAAATCTTTACTTACTCGGCCTTCCTGCAGTTCCTCACAGCTGGAATCAGGCGACGTCGTCCCTCCCCTGAGGTGTTGTACTGCCGCAGGTTCAGCTCATCCAGAACCTCCTCTGACATCTGCAGCAGGTAGGCCAGAGCTGAACAGTGGATCTCTGACAGTCTCCTCTTTGATATCTCCCCTGACTTCAGGAACTCTTGGATCTCCTGATGGACTGACTGATCCTTCATCTCCATCAGACAGTGGAAGATGTTGATGCTTCTGTCTGGGGAGATTCCATCACTGTTCAGCTCCTTCAGGTTGTTGAGGACCTTCTGGATGGTTTTGGGTGGCTGTTCCTCTGATCCAACAGTCCACCCAAGATCCTCTGATTGGACTCCAGAGAGAGACCATGAAGGAAGCGAACAAACAAGTCCAGGTGGCCATTTTCACTTTCAAGAGATTTCATTAGTGCTCTCCTGAGGAAGACATCAAGAGATCTGAGTCGATCGTTATTTGTAAACAACCCAGCAAACCTGGAAAAGCGGTTTGGTTTCGAATATTTTAGGAACTTATTTATAACCGCTGTGTCTTTCCTGGTGTAACGGTGGAACATGTAGACGGCAGCCAGAAACTCCTGAATGCTCAGATGAACAAAGCAGTAGACTGATTTCTGGAAGATCACACTCTCTCTCTTGAAGATCTCTGTACAAACTCCTGAGTACACCGACACCTCGGAGACGTCCAGTCCACATCGCTCCAGGTCTTCTGAGTAGAACATGATGTTTCCTTTCTCCAGATGTTCAAACGCCAGCCGACCCAACTTCAGAAGGAGTTCTTTATCAGCCTTAGTCAGTTTCCCTGGTCTCTGCTTTCCTCCATACTTCTGCTTCTTCCTCTTTATCTGAACCATCAGGAAGTGTGAGTAGAGGTCAGTCAGGGTTTGGGGCAGCTCTCCTCTCTGGTCTCTGGTCATCATGTCCTCCAGAACTATAGCAGCGATCCAGCAGAAAACTGGGATCAGACACATGATGTGGAGGCTCCTGGAGGCCTTGATGTGTGAGATGATTCTCTTGGACAGATCTTCATCACTGAACCTCCTCCTGAAGTACTCCTCCTTCTGGGAGTCAGTGAAGCCTCGTACTTCTGTGATCCTGTCAACACACGAGGGAGGAATCTGATAGGCTGCTGCAGGTCTGGAGGTGATCCAGATGAGAGCTGAGGGAAGCAGGTTCCCCTGGATGAGGTTCACCAGGAGCACGTCAACGGACGATACTTGTGTGACATCAGAGATGAGCTGATGCTTGTTGAAACCCAGTGAAAATCTGCTTTCATCCAGGCCATCAAAGATGAACAGAAGTTTCCAGACAGTCAGATCTTCTGCTCTGATCTTCTGTAATGTTGGATGGAAAACATGAAGCAGTGAGAGAAGACTGTGCTGCTCATCTCTGATCAAGTTCAGCTCCCTGCATGAGAGCGGAAGCACCAGACTGATGTCTTGGTTCTCCAAACCTTCTGCCCAGTCCAGACTGAACTTCTGCACTGAGAAGGTTTTTCCAACGCCGGCGACACCGTTGGTCAGAACCACTCTGATGTGTCTCTGTTGTCAGATAAGACTTTGAAGATGTCCTGGCACTTGATTGGAGTGTCCTGGATGTTCTTCTTGGAGGTTCTCTCAAGCTGTCTCACCTCATGTTGTGTGTCCACCTCCTCACTTTGTCCCTCAGTGATGTAGAGCTCAGTGTAGATCTTGTTCAGCAGGGTTCCACTTCCTGCTTCATGAGTTCCTTCAGTCACATGTTCACATCTTCTCTTCAGACTCATCTTATGACCTTCTATCACCTCCTGATAGAAGGTCATAAGGTCATCCCTTCCTGAACATAAGTAAACCAATGATTTCCATCTATCATAAATCATCAACACAACTCCAAATTCATGACATCACAAATTAAATCTCATATTGAACAGTTTTACTTTGTTTGGGCTTCATTTCAGCATCTCCAGATCTGCTTCCAGATTGTGAACAAGAGGACTCTCCTGGTGGAGCTGACTGGTCCCAGTTTGATAGGATATGCTCCCCCTCTCACTATGAAACACATCTCTATTAGTCCTTTGATTTATAGGATGAAAGAACCTGATCAAGACTCAATATTGTTCCAGCATTTATGTCTGAATTCATCTTTCAGTTTAAACCTGATTCTTGTTTCTAATCAACAATATTCACATTAAGTCTGTAACTATATGACTGTCTGGGGTTTAAGTGTTAAACATCTCCAATAATAAACTCACAACCTGCTGCTGTTAATGTGACTAACAGCTGCCACACAAACACATCATCACGCTTTAGTTTTCTTACATTTCCTCTGAACTTCTGAAGTTTATTAGTCCATCTTTGGAGTGGTCACTCTTCAGGGACACACAGCTGGGCACTGTGGACTCTGCTCTGTCCTCGTCCATCCTGAGGAAACATCAGAAATAGTGATGAGACTGTGATGAAGGTAAATAATCTGGAGAGGTTGTAGTTAAATAATCCCAATTCACTGCATTTTTATCAAACAGGAACATTTCTAATCCATTCTGGATAACAACTGAATCAATAAATCAATGATGTCTCTGTATCATTTTCATGTTTTCAGAGTTTAAGCTGCTTTTTTTAACTGTTCCCTGCAGTGAGAAAAGAACTGGCACCTTTTCCAGCCCCTCATCCTGCAGCACTGAATGTGCTCTAAAGTTCTTTCCAGAGCAAACGTCTCTGCACTTGCAGCAACATGTTGTAGTCATGGATCCGTGAGGAGAACCGGATACAGGAAACGCCCCCACTTTGATCCCAAAACCCAACTGGTGGCCAACGGTGGTCCGGCAACGACGGGGACGCTGGTCCATCGGGCCGACAACACTGGTTTTCCACAGGCCAACATGGTGAAAGGACTGTCTTCAGCTCAGCCACTAAATTATCTGGTGCTACATAAACATGCTAGTCAGGACTTTTTAACTTCCCTCCTTTGTTCCCCTCTTCAATTATTTCTATGATCCAAGTCCTCAAAGATCACTGCTCTATTTAAAATAGATGAAAGAAATGACACCCACTCCTGCATTTCTTTCACAGTGGTTCCACAACATAGAACAATAAACCATTGTGAGAAAACGTGCAACATGGACCAAAAATCCTGTTGGTGTCCTGTGATCCTGTGTGGATTAGTTAATTATTTTTAAAGTTTATTGTCTTAAATAATACCAAAATATCCAGCTGTAACCTGGACTGTTGAACAACTCTAATAACTCTAAGAGCTTTTCACCTGTCACAAAATGTGCTCTTCCTGCTTCGTCTGAACAGAATACTTTCACTTTTAAAACCTAATCAGCAGCTTTATGGCGTATATATTACTACCATTAAAGCATTCTGGGAGGGTTTAAAGTTCTTTAGAATCAGTAGCAAAGAGCAGAAAAATAAACTAAACTTCACTTAGAAAGACTATTCAACTATAACTAAAGCCAGACTAAAGAATGTTAAATAAGACCTATTCATTTATAATGTATAACGATGTTTTGTGATAAAA